>NW_005842306.1:779542-782249 GCF_000455745.1 Alligator sinensis | reverse complement strand
AGCAGGAAATACACATTTTGAGAAAAGCTTGCATCCTCCACAGAAAAGAAATCAAATAAATGACTCTGACAGTGAGTAGTAAACAGAAAGGTTAAGCTTCCATTGGGAGAAGGAAGGAACTTGTATGGCTCCTTTCTAGTACCTCACACTGATATTCCTCTGCATGGTTATATACAGCATTACATTTTTTATGACCAGGTGCAGTTTAGGGCCAATATTTTCCAAAGGCAGAGGCTTGTGGTCAAAACCTTTTGGGACAATGGGTGGAAGGCACAGCACGATCAGCTGGGAACCTGGCTGATTCCCTGACCAAAAGACAATTGCCTCAGCCTCTCCTGCCCAGAGATGCTCTTTGATGTAGCCTAAGTCTATATTAGAAACTCAAGAACAGTGGGTGGCTCTGCTACAATGAGTAGTAGTCTGGACCTGTGTGCAAGCAAGACCAAGGTAGCTTCGTAGATACCACAACATTCTTTATGGCAAATTTTACTTGCTCCCAAAGTACTTTGTAATTGCCAATGTTAAAAATACCCACTGCAAGGACTCTTCTACCTTGCTCCCTATGAAGATTATGGCAATTCAGTGTTCCTCTTTCCTAGAATGTGCACAACCTCTTTGTGGACAAAGGCCAGAAGTATAAAGTGCGGCATATAAGGAGTATGACTTGTAGCTGCTTTATCCAGACAAGGGCCCTCACCTGGTGCAAGGTAGAATAGGACTATAAGAAAAGAGAAAAGAAAAAAAAATGTCCCAAATTCCCAGTCAGGCATTTTCCTGAGAGTTAGAAGCATTTTTTTGCCAAGTACTTTGAATTAGATCTCTGGCAGAAATAAGTGGTGTCAAGCATTTCCAACTTGTTTTTTTCTGAATGTGGAAAAACAAAATCAATACATTAGCAATTTCTATAAGAAATCACTTGTTTATGGCAAAATCAAATTGGGGTAAACTCTGCTAAAAGGCATATTTCTAAATTGTCTCTAAGCTTCTTTTGGGGAAAGTTCAAACATAAACCAAAATCGCCACGCTTCTGAGAGATCCTAACAAACTTTCTGAGTATAATTTTTCTCTATTTTATGAGGTTACCTCCTGTGAGTGTATCAGCAACAAAATAGTTTGCGTGTATTGGGAGTGTGTAAAAGTGTAAAACAGCATTATGCAGCCTCTGCAAACACTAATACTTTCATAGCTGCTTTTACCCAAGCCTACATCCCACTAGAGCTTTATGATCTACTAGACAAGTGACAGGAGTGCTGTCTGTACCACAACGTAAGTCGTGTAATATTTGTGAGTCACAAGAGACTGGAGCCCTTTCTTGACAGATTATTTAGAGGAGCTGACAAGTCAGATAGCCAGGTCAGCTTGTCACTGAGTTTGTGTCACCAAGAGCAAAAACCTACAGGTAAGAAAGGCCTGCATGGAAATTAAAGGGCCTGCACTGAACAAAGGAGAACAGTTCAAAGATCAGCTTTGTAAGCCTGAGAGAGCATGTCCAGGGGTGTACAAACCCCTGGATCCAGCCCATGGAGCTCCCCAAAGGTCCAGAAATTTAGCAACAGAGGAGTGGTGGTAATTACTGCTGCTATGCTCTCTGTCACATTTCCAGATGACATGGCCCTGTACCTTGGGATCCAGCCTGCGTGTGCAGGGCTGGGACTGAGGTGGTGGGTCTGATTTGGTGTGTTTAGGGTTGGGGCTGCGGTGGCAGGCCTGATCTGTTATGCACAGGGCCGGGGCCGTGGGCACAAAATGGTGGATGTCAGATTGGGCATGCTGGATTGGGCCCACAGACTGGATCCAGTCCACGAACCAACCCAGCACCAGTCATCCTGCCTATGAGGCCAAAATGTTGGTCACCACTGATCTAGTCTGTGAGTGTCGATGGGGGATCCTACAAGACTCCCCTAAAGAGATGGTTTGTAACAAGCATCTATCTTCATGAACAAAAACAGGTGAGTGATACCGAAAAAAGACGCTTTAAAAAGCACAGAAGTCACTTGCAACAGGAACCATATACACCACACAAGATACGAAGATCTTAAAACAATACCCTGCAGGTTTAAAAAATGGATACCTGCTGAAAACACCCTTTATCACTTATTTTTGGTGGGTGGGGAAGTAATGGTGAGAAGAGTTTCTCTATAAAGCAAACTATTGGGAAATGATAATCAAATGTCTGTTATGCCAGTGAACAATGGGCGGGGTCACAGAATTTTGCAGTCTTTTCAGTAAAAAATACTTTATATATAGCTTTTCCCCATATTTGTGGGGGGTTTGCCTGATGCTCTTAATGCTGACCATTTATTTCTGATTAACAACTTAAATATGATTAATGTCAGTTTGCAAAACTGAGGTAGACTTTGCCAGGTATGCTCACAATAGAAACCCAAACATCATGTGTTCAGAATGCACTGAGCTAGGAAAAGAAGAAAGGTTTACTGTTACCTAAATATGTACTATATTGCTTTTTTTTAAATGCCCAGAGATAAGTTATCAAATACAACCCTGGTGTGGCAAATCTAAGGTGGCGAGGTCTAATTCTTTCCAGAAGCTACCAAAAGCAAATCCCCAGTGGTTTAAATGCTTCAAACAAGAGGCTTGCAAATAAAGAACTGGGCTTGTCTCTCCAGACCAGCTAATGGTTTATCTTTTGAAAGAAATAACAACTCATGTATGTAAGAAAGGATGATTAATGAGTAGCTCCACCCCC
>NW_005842306.1:762400-779511 GCF_000455745.1 Alligator sinensis | reverse complement strand
CCCCCCCCCCGCTTTAACTGGCCAAAAGTATGTCTAATTGCATGGAATGAAACTGGACCTTATTAAAGCTATTTATCAAATCTCACCACCTCCCTAACAGCAGAGGAAAGCTACACTGTGTCCAGCCTCTGAATACTTAGCAGTAGCCATCACATAAACGGATCTGGCAGAAGGCAAGGCAGGGTGGCATCTTGGAAACTACTGTACCTGGTTCAGAGAGCTTTCATTGGCAAGAACTACATTGTCAGATAGTATGAGAAATACCCTCCCTATGAGGGTGGGTAGTTACCTGGCTAGTTAAGTTTTGTTATTCCTGTCAAAACAGTGTTTTTCATAATGTTAAGGAGCGATGTAGAAAAAGCATACCCAGTGCCCTACAGCAACTTTCCTTCTGGATGCTGAAAACAAGGACATTTTTCAAAAGACAGATTTAACTAAACATAGAAAAGCTAAGCTCCATGCTGTTTAAAAATACCTCGTGTGTGTGAGGCACGGCCATGCAGATAAAAGTCTGTTTCTACCATATCAGTCACTAAGGGTGTGTGTTCACGAGAGCGGAGGCTGCTCTGGCATGCTGTAATTACAGCGCTTCTGAGTACTCTTGATTAATCAAGTCTGCTGGAGCGTGGTAATTACCATGCTCCAGCAGCCTCCTGTGTCTCTTGTATCAGTGTCACACTTCAAAATGGCAGTAGGAGCACTTGAACTAAAACTTGTTGAATGAGCCTTGGCTGTGATCTCCCAGCTCCAGGGGTGCATTGTGCCTCCCAGCACCAGGAGATCACACCAGCAATAGTCTCCTGGCTGCAGGGGGCTGCCTATACATGCAAATTAAAGCTGGATAGAAACTAGCTATAAAGCTATAACACATTTTCAGGCAATAACTTTATAGCTGGTTGAACCTTTTAAAGGTGCAATAGTTAATCTGCACATGTAGCTGGTCTAAACTTATTGCGCAATTAACAAGTTAATTTTCCAATAGATATAATGTATAGAGGGGGTCTAACGTGCACTCATTCCACTTCCATTCTTCACAAACCTGCACCTAAAGCAGTGGAAATAAAAGCAGTGGAAACGGGGAGAGATTACTAAAGAAGAGTATGCCTCCTCAGCTTGCAGTTGTAGGGAGGCAGTTAGAAAGGCCAAACCTACCGTGGAGCTGAGGATGGCATCCCAAGTTAAGGATAACAAAAAATTGTTTTTCAGATATATAGGGAATAAAAGAAAGGCCCAGGGCGGTATAGGACCACTACTGAATGGGCAAAAGCAATTGGTGACGGACAGGGGGGACAAGGCTGAACTCCTCAACGAGTTCTTTGCCTCGGTGTTCCTAAACGAGGGGCAAGACAAGTCTCACAAAGGGATTGTAGAGAGACAACAGCAGGGCACCAGACTACCAAGCGTAGACCCTGAGATGTTGCAGAGTCACTTGGAAGGACTGGATGCGTTTAAGTTGGCAGGCCTGGATGAGCTCCATCCGAGGGTATTGAAGGCACTGGTTGATGTCATTGCACAGCCACCGGCAAGAATATTTGAGCACTCGTGGTGAATGGGCCAGGTCCCAGAGGAATGGAAAAGGGCCAATGTGGTCCCTGTTTTCAAGAAGGGGAGGGAGGAAGGAGGATCCAGGCAACTATAGGCCAGTCAGTCTCACCTCCATCCTTGGTAAAGTCTTTGAAAAGATTATTAAGGCTCATGTATGTGTGAGCCCGGCAGGAAAAATTATGCTGAGGGGAAACCAGCATAGGTTCGTAGCAGATAGATCATGCCTGACTAATCTAGTCTCTTTTTATGACCAGGTTACAAAACACCTGGACACAGAAGCAGGGGTAGATATCATTTACTTAGACTTCAGGAAAGCTTTTGATATGGTATCCCACACCATACTGGTGAACAAATTAAGAGGCTGTAACTTGGATGATTACACAGTCCGGTGGGTGGCAAATTGGCTAGAGGGTCGTACCCAGAGAGTGGTGGTGGATGGGTCAGTATCAACCTGGAAGGACGTGGTCAATGGGGTCCTGCAGGGCTCGGTCCTTGGACCAATACTCTTCAATGTCTTCATCGGTGACTTGGACAAGGGAGTGAAGTGTACTCTGTCCGAGTTTGTGGATGATACAAACTGTGGGGAGAAGTGTACACACCGGAGGGCAGGAAACAACTACAGGCAGACCTGGACAGGTTGGACAAACGGGCAGAAAACAATAGAATGCAATTCAACAACGAGAAATGCAAAGTGCTGCACCTAGGGAGGAAAAATGTCCAGCATACCTACTGCCTAGGAAATGACCTGCTTGGAGGCACAGAAGCAGAAAGGGATCTTGGAGTCCTAGTGGACTCTAAGATGAACATGAGTTGTCAGTGCGACGAAGTCATCAGCAAAACTAACTGCACTTTATCGTGCATCAGCAGATGCATGACGAACAGATCCAAGGAGGTGATACCTCCCCTCTATTGGGCGCTGGTCAGACCGCAGTTGGAATACTGTGTGCAGTTTTGGGCGCCGCACTTCAAGAGGGATGTGGATAACCTGGAGAGGGTCCAGAGAAGGGCTGCTCGTATGGTTAAGGGCTTGCAGGCCAAACCCTATGAGGAGAAACTAGGGCACCTGGACCTCTTCAGCCTCCGCAAGAGAAGGTTGTTAGGCGACCTTGTGGCTGCCTATAAATTCATCATGGGGGCACATAAGGGAATTGGTGAGGCTCTACTCACCAAGGCGCCCCTGGGGGTTACAAGAAATAATGGCCAGAAGCTAGCAGAGAGCAGATTTAGACTAGACATTAGGAAGAACTTCTTCACAGTTAGAGTGGCCAAGGTCTGGAACGGGCTCCCAAGGGAGGTGGTGCTCTCCCCTACCCTGGGGGTCTTCAAGAGGAGGTTAGATAGGCATCTGGCTGGGGTCATCTAGACCCAGTCTTTCCTGCCTATGCAGGGGGTCGGACTCGATGATCTATTGAGGTCCCTTCCGACCCTAACATCTATGAATCTATAAAGGCTGGGACATTTTTATGAAGGTGCCATTTTCTGTCATAAGAAATATTATCAACAGAGATCTTCTGGAATGTCTAAAAATGTCTACAACATACACAGGACTGGATCTAGGAGCATATTTGTCACTTGTTCTTTTGGCTCCTGAATGGGTAAAAGATTAGCTAATATATCTGTTTGGCTCAGCGTGTAATATCTTTGTGCTTTTATATAGCTGATTTTGGTAAATTGTGAATAACAACATGTTGCGTTAAATAAAACCTTTATATCTTTTGGAAAATTATATTGACAAGCAAGGTCTTTGAATGGAATTGATTAAAAATCCCAACAATAAAAATCAGAAGCCAATTGCCTTTAAATCCAATAAGCAGCACTAAAAGGCAGTGGCAGAGACACAACTGGGATTATTGAAACATGTTTGAAGAAGAACTAGGCATGCCTAAGATTGTATGTTTATTTTTTTCAATATGCACCACCATCTGGTCATTTTGCACTAACTTGTCAGCATACAGAGCTTGAATCGGTTCCAGCGATAACTCTTTGCTGTGGTGATACAAGAAAAATAAACAATGATGTCCACAGGCAACAGACTAGAGGTTTTGTAATTGCCTTGTTTGAAATTTAGTAAGAGAGGTCAAGAACCTTTTACCAAAGGTGGGCTACCCAGTCATCACCATGGGCAGTCAACTCCTATATACTGCTCCAGCTCCAGCTCTTTTAACAAAAATGACTGCAGTGCAGGGATTGGCAACCTATAGCCCATGGGCCTGCAAGAAGATTGGATCCAGCCAGCAAGGGTCTGATCCAGCCTGTGTTTTAAGAACAGCAAAATGATCTTCCACTTCCTCCCGATCCAGTCTAAGTTTTATTAGTGGCCAGTCACTCTAGCTTCTTTTGGTTCTTTCAGTTATGACTGGACTGATGTCTTGATGCTTTTCTATTAAAAGGTCTGTGAAACCATTGCATCACGTACATCTTTCTTCTAAGGCTCCTTCTTCTGATATCTTCTGGCTAGCTCCCTTTTGTACTGCTGGATTACCTACTTTTTCCAGAACAGCTTGGAAGACATGGTCTTCCATGTTTTGGACTACATTTTGGATTTCAGTTTTTACATGGAGTTGAGTAACATCTAGCCCTCTTCCCAAAAGAGATACAGCTTTCTGAAAGGGGAAACAGAATATTCCTTTCATGCACTAGTGTTAAATATCATAGATCTTCCAGGATATCTGAGGAAGATCCAACCCGATCTTTGTATTCATTTCTAAAACAGCCCATTCACTGCAATTTGAGGGGTTTTACTCTGCTTTGATTTTTGGAATTCCAGTGCATTCTGGGAACACAGATGCAGGTTAGTAATTGTGTTGCCAAATTAAAATGAAGTATGTCTGTTCCGTTCTGTCTCTGTTTTGGTACTGACAGGATCCATGTGATATTTACTCAGAGGGACATAATGCAGCTTATCATATGTGATCCTGATCATCTTCTTGTTCCTTTTGCAAATAAAGACACAATGTAACATGAACACAAGAGTCCCCACATACTGTTTGTTTCGGTGTCTGTATACAGATGGCATTTAAAGGAAGAGATTCTTCAATACTGTGATCAGAGAACAACCCCAAAACATTGGCTAATTCCTCACCATTAGAAAAGGTGGGAGTGCTAACAGAGATTTAAGACAAACTTTCTACCCGTGGAACTGTAGCTTGTGATCACTTTCCATAGTTCAGGTTGACTCACTATAACTTTGTTTATGTGGACATTACTACATTTCTTACCTACAAAGAAAATTTTGTAAGGGGTGTCCTTGTTGATGCTACTCCAGATATGTAGGCACTGAACTTCCATTAATCCTATGTTCTAGATACTTTGAAAATCCAAGATTTTAACAAACACTGTTGTAAAGTTCTATGAAAACCCCAGTGCTGCGCTTTCTGGGTAAAGTGATATAAAATCCCTATCACTCAGTTTTCCTGCCAAAAAAGATAATGATTTTCTTTTATATTTAAATGATGCAGAGTTGAGAGACTTTTACTCAACTACTGAATTTATTGGCACACTCCAACCATTGCATTAGAAATCACCTCTTCAAATTCCCTTTCTTTTCTCTGCTACAACTTGTTTTAGTGATATATACCATGTCCTGCTAAAAGTTAACTTTCTGTAATTCTTCAGGTTAAAAAGAACCAACAATAGACTCACACCTATACACCTACATCGGTATACAGGTCTTTTCTCCTTGGTTCCATTATGAATATTTCATAGTAAACATCTGTTCGTAAACTTTGCCAAATGCTCCTTTTGTTTCTGATTGCCCCATATGTCTTTCCTTTCTAAAATGTACCATGGATTGCTTTATTTTAAAACTGTCCCCACAAACCATTTTCCATACAGCAGTTTGCTAGGGGAATATCAAAAGTGTTAGAGATAGGTTGTGAGAACTTTCATAAGTAGGGCTAAGGTTCAGAAGGACCTGGACATATTGGAGAACTGGCCCAAAAGAAATCTCATGAAATTCAAAGAAGGACAAGTGCGAAGTCCTGCACTTAGGACAGACCAATCCCATGCACTTGTACATACTGGGGACTGACTGGGTGCAGCAGCTCTGCAGAAAGGACCTGGGGATTACGGTAGACAGTAGGCTGAATATAAGTGAAAAATGTGCTCTTGTTGCCAAGAAGGCTAATGGCATACTGGGCTGCATTAGTAGGAGCATTGCCAGCAGATTGAGGGAAGTGATTCTTCCCCTATATTTGGGACTGGTGAGGCCACATCTGGAGTACTGTGCCCAGTTTTGGGCCCACCACTACAGAAAGGATGTGGACAAATTGGAGAGAGTCCAGTGGAAGGCAACAAAAATGGATAGAGGACTGAGGCACATGACTTAATGAGGAGAGGCTGGGGCAAGTGAGCTTATTTAGTCTGCAGAAGAGAAGACTGAGGGGGATTTATAACTGCCTTCAACTATCTGAAGGTGGTTCCAAAGAAGATGAAGCTAGACTGTTCTCAGTGGTGGCAGATACAAGAACAAGGAGCAATGGTCTCAAGTTGCAGGAAGGGAAATTTTGGTTAGATATTAGGAAAAACTTTATCACGAGGAGGGTGGAACAGGTTACCCAGAAAGGGTGTGGAATCTCCATCCTTAGATGTTTTTAAGACCTGGGTAGACAAAGCCTTGGCTGGGATGAGACAGTTGGAGATAGCCCTGCTTTGAGCAGGGGGTTGGAGTAGATGAACTCCTATGGTCTCTTCCAACCCTAATTTTCTATGATTTAATTATTTGATAATAGGTGTGCCACTCATTGCCAATAAGTTAAAGGCCTTGAAGCATCAGGTGGGTAGTAAAACACTGGAACAGGTTACCCAGAGAGGTGGTGGAAGCTCCATTCTTGGAGGTTTTCAAAACCTGGCTAGACAAAGCTTTTGCTAGGATGATCTAATTGGGGATGATCCTGCTTTGAGCAGGGGGTTGGACTAGATGACCTCCTGTGGTCCCTTCCAACCCTAACTTTATGATTCTGTGGAACATTTGACACCTACTGTTGTGCAGGCTTATGGCCAGGCAATTTAAAAAAAATGTCTATTGCTGTTAAGAGGCATTTCAAATGTCAATTGTATTTGGAGACCTGCTGAGTATCTACTAAATCCACCTGAATTTGCACATTTACTTTTGAAATATGTGTCATGTTTCCTTTAATGCAAATCTGTGCCAGCTTTTATAGGGTTTAAGTCTCCTGGCCTAAAGTTGATACCTGTCTTCTATTCAAAGCTCAACTATGTTCTTACTCCGCTTCAGAAGTGTCCATCCCTCTAAATTTCTCCACTTCCACAACAGAGTAATGCATTTTCTTTTAACAGATCCTCCTTTGTAGACACAACTAGTAGCTGGATCATTATTTGCCAATATGAGTATGGAGGGGTCCCATGCAGAATACAAACATTTAAATAAAGATAAATCAAACAGTTATTAACCTGATACAATTAACAACAGCTTGAGAAAAATGGATATAATAACCCATGCCATTATTGGTTAAGGAACCCTGAGCATACTCTTGAACTCCCTGTCTCAGGCATGAACAGAATGCCAATTCACCTCCACAAAACTGACAATGTATCTGACAATCTCAGATACTGAGATGCATCTCCAAAGGCATCATCTGGCTGTTGGGAGATTTAAGAAAGAAATGGAAATTTGTAAATCACAGTTTTCAACATCTTTCTAGTTTAGAAGCTATGAATTTGTATGAAAGGTTTTTCTGCAAAATAAAGCAGTACTGTATAGTAAAAGTACAGCAGGTCACATTGTGCTATTAATTTTTAAGGATAAATATTCACTGATTTAAAACTGCACACAAAAATCAATGGGGATTTGTACTTAAAATCTGTTGACACAACAGAGCCCAGTATGTACAACATGGAAGCTGTTAAGAGTGAAATGTGCTGAAGCTAATGGTACCATGGCTTATCTCCTCTTTCTTACATATTAGAGTGGTCAGGTGCCACCATGGGCAGATCTAGAATTTTGAAAAGGGAGGGTGCACATGGTGAGGTGCATTATCACATATTAAAACAACATACTCCAACCACTGCATTAGAAATCACCTCTTCAAATACCCTTTCTTTTCTGTGATACAAGTTGTTTTAGTCATATATACCATGCCACATATTTTTTCCTGTTAAAAATAACCTAGAAGCTTTACTAATATGCTAGGGGCCCAGGGCTGTATTATTCAGTTAAAGATTGAAATAAAAACAAATATAACTTTGTTGGAATTAGTTAAAACAGTCTGAAGGGCGGTGAAATAGGAGCTACATTATCAGGAGCAGCTCAGAGAAAGTAGAATTTCAGAAATATAGTTTGATTAGTCGAACATCAATGTCATTAAAAAGGATAGAGGATGATTAACACCTGTGTAATGAAATTCATAAGTTTAGAAGAAATATGATAAATCATAGTGAGCCATGAAGTCAATTGACTCCCTCATTGCTGCCTGAATAGAAATGCTTTTAAACTTTGGGAGGAGCAGGAATCAAAGGGGTGGGAGGTGCAACTGCACCCCCTGTATTCCTGCACCCCCTGTATTCATCCCTGGAGGCTATCTTTGTCTTACAGCCTGGAAATGTTTTATATTTGCTTAAACTCTGCTTAACTCTATATTTGCTTAAAATCAGATCTAGTATACACCCCACTTAAACCATTAACCAAAACCTCGTAACCTAAATTGTAAAAGGATACTCTTATTCTAAACCAGGGGTTGGCAACCCCTGGCACATATGCCAGATCATGGCACACAAAGGCATTTTGCTTGGCATGCCACAGCTGGCCACAGAGTCCGGGGCTGCTCACAGCAGGCTGAAAGCCCTGCTGCAAGCAGTCTGGGCTCCGTGGCAGGCAGCAACTGCCCAGACCTCTGGCTGGATGTGGCAGCAGCTGAGAAGTTGCAAACAGCTGCACCAGGCTCTGGAGCCCTGGCACCAGCAGCAGCTGCACACACACCTGAAGGTGCAAGGCAGGGAAGGGGCTGGGGCAGTGTAACCCTGGCCCCTCCCCCACGGTTCACCCAGAGATGCATGTACAGCTGCTGCCAGCAGTGAACTGGGTTAGGGCTCCACAGGCCTCGGTGCAACTGTTTGCAGCCTCCCTGCCACCTGCTGAGAGCAGCCCAAGTAACATGGAGGGCAGCAGGGGCTTACCAAGAGCTTGGGCCAGCTGTGGCAGGTGGCTGGGAGGCTGCAAGCCACTGCACTGGGGTCTGCAGAGCCCCTGCTGGCAGGGGATGGACTGGGGTTGTGCTGCCCTGGCCCTTTCCCCGCCATTTGCATTGAGATGCGTGTGCAGCCACCATCGGCCATGGAGCTAGGCCAGGGCTCCGGACACTGGTATAACTGTTTGCAGCCTGTCCACCACCTGCTGCAAGTAGCCCAGGCTCTATGGATGGCGATGGCTGCATGTGCACCTCAGGGCGCGTGGCGGGGAAGGGACCGGAGCAGCACAACTTCCCCTTCCCCACTGTCCACCTGGAGGTGTTCATGCACCTGCCACCAGCAACGCAGATTGGACCCCTCATAGATTGGACCGCACCCCATCTCCCCCTGGCATGCCAAATCAAAGCATGGCTGAGGAGAGAGGGGCAGGCACAATGAGATTTAAGTGTGGGGGGAGCAGATGGCAAGCTGCTTGCCTCCTCCATCATCTCCACACTGTCTGCCCTCTATCACCTGCCTGCTACTGAATGTCTGCCACTGCTCCCTCCACCACCTGCCCGCTTACTGCTAGCCCTACCATGTGCCCCATCACTGTTTCCCCCGCTGCCAGTCCCTCCACCACCTGTCCCATTACTGCCTCCTCATTGTCTGTCCTACAACTGCTTGCAGTAGTGAGGGAAATGAATTAAGACAATCCTACAATAATTAGATTCTAAACATGGAAAAGTATAACAAATGTATACATTTTCCTTGTACAGAATTTAATTACTGGGGGGGGTCTCTTAACTTCAGGGTCATCTTGGATTCAGGTAAATATGACAATACCTAGTTCCACAAGCATTCTAAGTGTTCTAAAATATACTTTATGTAAATTAAATATACTGGGAAATAGCTAAATGATTTCCATAATATTTCAATATTTTACTATGATTAGCTACATTCTGATGATTAGCTGTCTTATTATTTCAACAAAATCAGGAGTTTATGCTACAGTAATGTTATCACTTGCAAGAATCAAGGGTCAAATTTTTAATCACCCCATCTCCTTTCTTCTAATCATGGATAATTTTGAATGTTAATTTAAAATGATAGGATAAGACCTGTCAACTTCATTCTGCTTTCATTTACACCAGTATCACCCAAGTTGCAAGAGAGATGAGAACAACAGCCTTATTTGCAGAATGAAACTGTGAAATCTCATACTTATTCTATCACTCTGGCTTCTATATTCAGATCAAGAGATCTCTTTTTCTAACTGTAAAAATCAATCTGGGATCTGACAGTGCAGCTGACTTCTTCTTGGCTCATGCTTCTCTATTGAAAATAAAGTTTCTAGGCTAGAATTTAGTTTACAAATGGATGTATTCCATCTGCTGTACTAACAGTGATACCATTTGCTTTTGTCTCTGAGAAAAGAAAAAATAAATTGTAGAGAAATTAGGTAAAATGCAACATCTGTCTGAGGGCCATTAATTCTGCACTCATTATTTACACACAAATTGAATGTGTGTGCACAGATCTAAGCACCTGTACCTTTGGAAAGTGAACTAGAAGGTGGGATCTGAGCCCAGCTGGAAATATATTGCTACAGATAGTACTTTAAAAAAAGATTAAGATGGGCTGCCTGTGAAGGCCAGAACCAGAGGGATTAATAAGCAATAAATATGTGCTTCTTGGAGGCATTTGGTATTTTGCCTAACAGGTAATATTAGCTAATATAAAGTTTGTAAGTTCATAACCCGCAAATGTAACTTGTCTGTCGTAAGTTTAACCAAAATGATAAAACTAACTGTTTGTATTAATCATGGAACTGACTGGGCCCCAAAGGCGAAGCTGTAGCTGCAAGATTAGCTGACCTAACGGTTTTTGCTCAGGGTTCAGCCTTGACGATAAAAACTGGATCCAACCGCCTGGCACACCCAACACATTCCAGGAAAGCACGTCCCAAGAAAGCATATTCAGAGAAACCTAAAAGGGTTGGGCTTAGTAATGTTAATTTCATACGTAAAGATGCTGCATTGTAATTTGCTTATTGGATAAACCCGAGTCTGGGTAGTGACCTTTTATGATAATTTTTAACACCTTTCAATCCCATAGGGTAACAGCTATAGGGAAGATTGTGAGTGGCTCTAAAGCCAACAGATTAGCATAAAACTAGGTATAAAAAGCATGTGCGTCAGGTGACCAGCGGGAAGGAGGGAATAGAACGGTCATTGCTGTTCCAAGCCCAGACTCTGGACTCCCGGTGTGAGTGAAGATCGGATCCTAATCAAGGGATCTTCCCCAGTAATCCCTCCGACAGCGTCGATCGGGGACGCCTGACTTCGCTGGAATCACTTGGCGTGCACCTGGCATCGAGGGACTATCGACAAGTTGCCAATCCATGTCTGTCTATCTGTTGTTTTGAACAGCCCAGCTGCTGATGCCCTCGCAGTGCCCAGTTGGCCTGCGACAAAATTAATCCATCTATCTGTTATTATCTTTTGTTATTATTTACTATTAGCTCTTTAATACTGCATTATCTGCTTATTGCATTTATCTTTCTGTTAACTGTTGTGTGTGTAAGCGATAATAAATTTGCCTTTGCTTCTGTCCCAACTTTGCCTCCTCAATCCGAAACTGAACCGAACAGCCCAGTGACTGATACCCCCCGCAGCACCCAGTTGGCCTGCGATAGAATTGATACACTCACAGTGCCCAGCTGGTCTGTGACAGCTGCCGCATGAGGTGCTGACTGTGTAGTAACCAGCATTACCGCACAGTAGCATCCCCATACAGTTTCCTGGTGACATTGATTGCGCAGTAGCTCATTACTACTGTGCAGGAGCATCACATTGTGGTTCATGCCATGTAATGCTACTTGCAGTAGTAATGAGCTACTGCGCAGTAGTAATGAGCTACTGCGCAGTAAGCGTCTTGTGTAGACGCAGCCAGGTAGTCCTAGTCTCAAAGGATTTACAATCTGATCACACAAGCTCATACTTATGCAAATCATCCTGACTCAAACAAGTAATCCTACTGTGGTCACATGACTAAGAACTGCAAGAAAAATCTGGATAGTTATGGTAAGGAGAAGTCATTTTTTGACAGCAATGTGTTTTGGTAAAAATACTCTTACAATATGCTAATACAATGCTGGCCCTAATAGAGTGCTGATTCACATCAGGATTTTGGCTACTACAACAGTACAAATAAACAATAATAACCATTTTGCACTTGAGCCACTGCTCAATGGCCCCAGTGGAATATCTGAATATGCAAAGTGGGCAAGATTTGGGCTACTGTCCCCTACCCTTCTGACTACATAACATGTTCTGAGTAACCTGAACAATTAAAGCTAAGCACCTATTCCGACACAATGTGTCTAAACATGCAATTAATGTACCTGAATAAACTGATGCAGTTTGCACTGGAGTTTATTGTTCCCAGGTGCCACATTTGCATGTGTGCCTGGGACTGCAGCATGTTGAGCTGGGGCAGAGCAGCCCCAGCTAGCAGGAGGCCCCAGGGGTTAGCCTGCCAGCCCAGGGCTGCTCAGACCCAGCTTACCGTGCTGTAGAGGGGCTGACTGGGGCACAAGGGTGCTTCAGTGTGGGGCTAGCTGGCAGGCAGTCCCTGCACTGAAACACCCTCATGCCACAGCCAGCCCTGTCAGCATCTACACATGCATTGTGGCAGAGTAAATCACTTTTCTGTAGGATAGTATTTGTGTCTGGCAGTACTATTCTACAGCAGAGTTAATTATTTTACAATGTCCTAATAGCACCACATGTGGAGATAGTGACATTTTACTGCAGAGCTAATTAGTCAACTGCACAATAAACGTTGCATGTAGATGTGCCCACAGGTACTTGCTGTTGAATGTAGGGCTGCTGTAGCAGGGCACTGGGATGTACCTGCTCTTTTAAGGTGAGAAGGAAGAGCTAATGAGGGACTCACCTGACTGGAAGAGGGCTCAGGCTGGAGCTAGATAATCCCAGAGCTGGCACCGGTCAGGTAGTCTTTCCCCAGCAACCAAGAGGTGAGTTTGGGCTAAACAACTCTGCAAGCCTAGGAACAGAGGCAAGTGTCTTGGACTGAGAAAGATGGGGTTTACAGGCAAGTGGCCTTTGTTTGTGTTAAACCTCTGGAGGGACTGAAGTGTCTGCAGTGATGTTTCTTGTTTTTAAATTATGCCAGGAGTTTAGCCTTGAGGCTGCTGGGGCAGGCCCAAGGTCTAATTAGAAAACTGGCAACCCAGGTAGGCCCAGCCAAGGGTCTCAGAACCTAGAAAAAGGCTGAGACCCAAACCAGAGGATCCAAGAGCCCAGCAAAGGGTTGAGTTAGGCCAGAAGGTCCATGACTCCAGAACGAGCCAAGCCAGATTAGAGGGTCCAAGATGCTGGAGGAAGGGCTGCATACGGGATCTAGGGGTCCGAGAGTACAAGGGGAGACTGGGTAAGGGACCAGGAGGTCCAAGGGCCCAAGGGGACTGACTGTATACACAGCTACATTAATGAGAGACAAGACCTGTGAGCCATGGGGCACGGTATAGGGGAGGTGAAGGAGCCATGGAATTTGCCCTTAAGGCTCTTGGTGCCCTACATGGGCCTAGTCAGGCTGAGAAGGACTTACCAAACCTGAGGGCTGGATTGAGGCTCAGGAGAGACCCAGTGGGAACTTACTAGTCTTAGGGCTCATTTATGGCCTGCTGGCAGCCTCCTTGAATCAACATATAATATTTACAAACAAGGCATGGCAGCCTCAGGTAAGTAATCTAGGGAGAGTGGCATTAGCGTTTGAGACAGGCAGGAGCAGAAATGGCCACTAGGAGGTGTCATGGCCACCCCTGTGGCAACAGGCATGTCACAGCTGTATTGACCGGAGGAATTTAAATGTCACAATGCTGAGCGTTGCAGCATCCAACTCTTAGAAGCCTAGTGGAACAAGAACCCTGAGTTAGGCTGAGCTGGTACATGGCTACCAACATATGCCCACTGTGGATGCATAAGTACATGCAAGTCATGAAAACATAGCTGGATGGAAATCTACAACTACCAGGTGTTAGATGGCAAAAATAGGCCTTCCCATGTTTTAGCCCTGAAAGCTGAGTAGCCAGACTACACAATCAGGAAGCAGGAGACCTAAGTTCTACGTCCCCCTCTTACCCCAAGAGGTTTTCACCAGCCTCCCTCTGATTTCCCACCATAATGTATTAACCACCACCCTATGGTGTGGGCATTATCTTTTTCCAGCACTCCTATTGAAGCTTGCAACATGGATAGCCAAGAGACAAGATATGTTGTTTATTTATTAGATTTTTATGCTGCCCTTCTTAGTAAAGTTTCAGGGCAGCTTAAAGAGATAGAATAATACACAAAAGCAAATTAGAAATTAAAATAAATGGTGAAATACAAACTTTCTAAAAGATATCCCAGGTTAGCCTTGTTTGCTAAATGCCTGCCAAAATAGGAAAGTCTTACAGCACTTGTGGAAGATATCTCAGCTTGGACTCTGGCAGGTGTCAAGGGGCAGGAAGATCCGGAGCTGAGGGACAACTACCAACAGTGACCTCCATGAGTTTTTGCCATTTAGTACTGTAGGGTTCTTTTGAACACAGCCTCAGTCAAGCTGCTGCTGGCTTCTCTTCCAAGTAATCCCAGAAGAAAGGAAAAATGTGTTACTTGTGAGGCTTTTCCTTCCTTTTTCATACTTTTAAAAATACATTTTCTTTTTCTTTGAAAACCAGGTCTTATTTCACAGGATATATTAAAAAAATAAAATGCAAATATCCATTTGATCATGACTATGGATAAAGTCTCCCCTGAATAATGGTTATGTTCTAGAGAAAAGAAAGAATGTGATAGGCACAGGTCTCTTAGATACCATTTTAAGAGAAAGAAATGCCCTGAGAAAGATATATGATAGGTACAGGTTTCTCAGATATGGTTTTAACAGAAACAAAATAATGCCCTGAGAACTGAACAGAAACACGCAGTATGCCCAATACACTGATATTCATGTGCAAACTTCCATTCTTACAAACTCATTGGAATGAAGCAGAAGACCACAACCTGTTAACTTTTCAGACTAACCAGAAGTTCTGTAGAAATTCAACAGCAAATCTTTATGTCATTCTATCTAACCAGGACAAGAAAGAGAATCCAGAATCCTTAAGAATTGTTCCTTTTCAATATATAATCATTTCATTACTGGAATAGCCAAAAAATCCTTAGTGCCTGGTGCTAAAAGAGAATGATACCTTCTCCCCAGTTTCACAGCATAGTGGCCATTTATACATGTGCATTCCTCCTTCAGCATGACGGAGAAAATTGAGACTACTGTAATCAGTTCAGCTACTTAGGTGAGGCTGGTGATATTATTCCTAAAATTATGTCAAGTGCTTGAATTTAGTAGCTAATTAGGCTCATTTCCAGTGGTTACAGCACATATACACGTATATTAATGCAGAAGAGCCTAGTTGTTCCAGAAGTGATTACACAGTGCTGTTTTCAGTGCAATCAGATCTTCCTACCAGTTTTCCATGATCACCGGTCAGACAAAATCATTGAGCAGAAAGATTCGACCAGATATGAATATTTTAGCAAAGCAAATTAAAAACAACTCTGTTAAGGTCACATTGGTTTTGCACTGATGTCGGCAAGATCAGAATTAGCCTCCTCCCTGAGAGGAGTCTCTTGTCTTTAAAGCTAGGACTGTGTCACGATTAGTGTTTGGGCAGCTTCCAACACAATGTGGCTTCAGTGGAAGGCTGCATGGCCTGTTGATTAAAATGGTGGCCTGGGACCCATGAGATTTACATTCTTACTCCCACCTCTGCCACTGGCTTCCTGGGTGACCTGGGACCAGTTATTTCTCTTCCCTGCATCTCTCATTGCCCAGCTGTTGATGAACATAACAATACTGGCCTGTTATATCAGTGTGTGTTTTGAGATCTATGTATGAAAAGGGCTAGGTGTTATCAAGTTTCTGACCCCAGATGCCATTGTGAGATTGACTATTTGTACTGGAGACAGTACCTGGAACCCACTCAGACTCAGAAAGCTTAAAAAACATAGAGCCAGCATGCTAAGGTCCAATCACAGCAGTGTACAGAAGTGGGTGCTCATTCAGGGCTGTGACAGAACGTTGGGCAGTCTGGCACCTTTCATTGCTGAAGGAATGTGAAAACCACACAACTTGAGAACTACCTGTACTACCCTGAAATAGTATAATTTCATTTACAGGGGACAAGAAATCACTTGCTGAGGGACCAACTGCTGCACTGTGGAGAACATGTGGAAACAGGCTATATTTCAAAGAAATATTCATATGAGACATGGGAACAGATATTCACTGGGTGCATCTACATGAGACGCTGGCTGCACAGTAGCCTGATACCACTATACAGTACACTGCCAGCATCGCGTGACAGACACCATGACGTGACACTACTGCACAGTAGTATTAGGCTATCCTGCACAATAGCATCACAAAAAAGATGTTCACCAGCAATGCTGTGCAGTAACTGAGGTCACTGTTTATACAAGTACTAAGTAAATGTGCAGTAACGACTGTGCAGTAGTGTCTTGTGTAGATGCAGCCATCGTGGAGCAAATTCTGAAACCATTGGTAAGCCCTTAGCCAGGGAAATTCCTAGTGAAGGCAGGAGATGGATAAAACAGGATTTGAGTGTCAATCAGTAATAATTTCTTACTTGCCCTGCGGACTAGGTAATACTGTCCTCCAACGGAGGCTGCAGGGGAGTTAATTATATCATCTGCCTCACAAGGGTGAATCTACCACATATTATGTTGGGAGACACTGTTAGACCTGAATGAATAATTCATAATCAATAGTATGCTCAGTGCAGATTTCTCCTGCCCTTAACATGCCCACCGAAGGGAGAAAAATCTTCCCTATCCCACTATATGGCAGAATTCGGGCACGCAGGGTGAGTCCCCATGAGCATGCATGTGTGGTTTGCAGTACCTCATATGAGTCTGCAGTGTCGCAAACCACATGTGCCACACATGCAGGCATTCGCCGTGCTGCTAATTAGCAGTGTGGTGGGTTTTTCTGACACCAGAAAAGCCAGGTGTCAAAAAACCCATGCCAGAAAATAGTGGGGTGGTACATGTGGCATGTGCCACCCAAAACTGGAGCCTGGCAAGCCAGAGCCACATTCTGGCTGCCGGCCAGGCTCCACTTACCCGGATTGCCGCTGCTGGAGCCCCAGGAGGCTCCCAAGTAAGGCTGCTGTGGCTAGCCTCCCCTGCCCCACCCGGAGCAATTTGCCATATGCTAGAGTGTGCATGAAGGGGCATTCTCCAGGGACAGGTAGCAGCAAGACAACTATGTGTTGCTGCTATTTGTCACCAGGGAAACGTATGTGTGCACTCATCAGGATGCACCCCCAGAGTTCGGGAATAAGAAGCAGG
>NW_005842306.1:751316-762369 GCF_000455745.1 Alligator sinensis | reverse complement strand
CCACTTGGTATTGCCCCCAAATAAAAAGGCAGGAAAGGGAGAGACAGAGGCAGGGAGGGGCCACAGGAGCTGAGCTGGCATGAGGGGTTGAAATAACCTATATTCTGCAAAGTGCCTATATTGTAATCTATATTCTGTAAAGTGTAGCAAAATCCTTCCCAGTGCTGGGAACATAAAGAAGCTTAGAATGTATGGCCTTTGAAGCCAGGTCCCTTCCCAAACCCTTCCTAGAGCATCACAGCTTAAAATATACTTCAGGTGCAGAAAAAAACCTACAATTAAATCTGCCTACTACTGAGCACATCTATACAGGCAGTCCTCGACTTACAACATTTCAAGTTACAACGTTTCGCACTTACGTTTATAAATTGACACCCTGTTTCAATTTTATGACGTCAGTTTCGACTTACAACACTTGATCTGATGCAACGCCATGCCAGCGAACAAGTTTGCTGTGTTGCTTATCCCCCTGGAGAACACCTGTCCAAACCGGCTTGGACACTTTCTTTCAGAAAGCAGACAAGACTCCAGAAAAACCTGAAGCCAAGACTCCTGAGAAGACTCCAGCCAAGAACCCTTCAAAAAGTCCAACCAAGAGCCCTTCAAAAAGTTCAGCAGAGTCACCACAAAGAAGTCCTTCTAAATCAATATGATTGCTATTTATGATATAAATACATTAATGTAGCTATATTCCTTATCTATAATTGATCAATTGCAAAATTCTGGGGTATTTTCGGTGAAAATAGGGTATCAGGCCTTGGTTCAGGAACCAAGCCCCCATTTATAAAATTGTTTCTTATGAGAAAATTGGTTCAGAGTTACAATGTTTCGACTTAAGACGCAGGTTTCAGGAACCAATTGTGTCCTAAGTCCGATGACTGTGTATACAAGACACTTTACTACAGAGTTGACTAATTAGCTCTGCAGTAAAGTGTCACTATCTACACTTGCGGTACTATTAGGCTGCAGTAAACTAATTAACTCTACTGTAGGATAGTACTGCTTAATTAACTCCACTGTAGGATAGTACTGCTTGACACAACTATGTCACTGTAGGATAGTACATGTGTGGGGCAAAATGCACATTTAGATGGTGATGGGGCTGGTTAGGACTCAAGGGTGCTTCAGGGCAGAGTCTGCCTGCTGCCTAGCCCTGCACTGTAGCACTCTTGTGCCCAAGCCAGCCCCTCTGCAGCACAGTGAGCCAGAGCAGAGCAACCCTGGGCTGGCAGGCTGACCCCCAGAACCCACTGCCAGCTGGGGCTACTCTGCCCTGGCTCAACATGCTGTGGTCCTGGGTGCACGTGTATATGCTGCACCTGGGAGCTGTAACCTCCTGCGCAAACTGCACAGGACCGATAGTCCTTCTTCATATTTAGATTTGTTGCTGTAAACAAACTTTGGTCTATACGTACTTTGTGAACAACCCATTGCTGGTACTTGATATTCAAAATTCAAATAGCGATACTTCATCTTGACTGGAAACATGTATCGCACAGTAGGATTTATCTTTCCTGACTGGTATGTGTAACTTCTAGAATACAGTTTCCTGTACTTGTGATTATGAACTCACAATACATGTCCCACAAATATTCTTCCAAAAGCACTTGGCATTATCTCCTCCCCAAGCTTTCCTGCTAATTGCTGTACTTGCTAGAACTTCACAGAGCAGGATGATCAGAGTGAATAGGTTTTGAAATGTAACACAACACAGTATTGGCTTTTTGGGTATAATGGAGTGTATAAAATTAATATATCTGTAAAGGACCTCACTCCTGAAGTAATTTGCTCTGACTGTGCACAGGCAAACTTTCTGTCTGTTTAGCTCAAGGTTTTGCCTGAGTTATGACTGAGTGAAATCCTCTGGCCACGGTTCAAGAGTACACCAGACAAGGTGAAAATACTAGTTTATAGCTTTAGGTCACTGGCAAAGGGCCTAACCTTGGGTTTATCTGAATAATGTCCTCTCCTGACTACATCCTGGAGCATTTGTAGGATGCAACCTTGGAAGAGTGACCACACTGGCCAGTTTGTGAGCAATACCACAATGTATTTCTGTTTTGACCATATAAAAACCCATGAGATTGTAAGTTGAAAGCTGATGAACTCCAACCTCCTTTGAAATATGTGAGAATACCTCCTAGTGCTGAGGGGAAGCTCCACCTTGCTGAGACTTGTGGACACAAGCACAACTGGAGTAGCTGACTTTCAAACCTGTCTGTTGGTGTGAACCTACATACTGGAGTAGAGGATGAATGCAAACAGGCACAGCTAGTGCTACATGTACAAATATTCTATTTTAAAGTAAGAAACATGCTGCTTTTACAGTCAATAAGAGGGTATTAACAAACCTGCATCACTTTACTACGTATCAATTTATACTTAAGTAGGGAGTTACAAAACTGAAAACATATCTTGACCTTCAAATCATTACAGTCTCTCTGTACATTAATCGCAGAATATATGTAATCAGAGGTTTACTTTCAGCAATAAAATAATGGTGCCTACCAAATGCTCCAAACATCTTTGTCTATTATTCACTGATTAACATACGCAGTGCTGTATGAATGCCCCCCTACATGTGTTCTTGCAAATCAATGCCTTTGGGTTTGCAAGAAATATGCTGTACAGTACGCTGCATTGTCTTCCTTCCACAGAACATTCTCAAGAGCAGTTAAATAGTTCTCTATTTTTACCCTGAGGCAATTTATTCTGAGGAAATCTGATGATCCAAGCAAATGTATTACTGGCTTTGCAATGCTTATAATGTGAGGAACTAGTCACTCCTTTCTGCCATGGTCTTTGCTCACTAATGGAAAATTTTAAGTGTTGTTGTCACTACTATTCAATGACAAACAAAACAAAAAACCCCACCCAACCTGCCACCACTTGCAAAAGGGTATAAGTTTTAAAGCACTATGCTTATTTCAGGTAGGCTATCATATGAGTGCTCTCCATATTTTACAAGTCAGTATTGATATACTTGCAAGTCCTTGTAACGACAATAATTGAAATCTCAGATGGGATGAAAGGAGAATGTTGGAACTTCACAGTGCTAATGCCACAATTCACCAAGGTATTTAGGCACAAGTAAGATGTGAATAGATCTGGTGGGCCTTCCTCACATGCTCCAGATTAGGTACAAGCTCAAACACCTTGCTGAGTCAGGGTTTCCATGATTTGATGATACTGGCTGGCATGCTGTGACTACATTCTCATGTCCTTCTTTAAAAGTAAATGGCCTCTCATTTCTTTTCCTGGAGTGGACCCAGCACCTCTTTTAAAGTCTTCAGAATTTCCTGTTTTTCTCTGCTTTCAGCCCTTCATTGCTGCAATGATATTCATAGAATCATAGGGCTGGAAGGGACCCCAAAGGATCATTGGGTCCAGCCCCCAGCATGAGCAGAAAAGACATCTGGGGACAGATGACCCTAGCCAGGTGACCGGCCAGTCTTCTCTTGAAGACCTCCAGGGTAGATGATTGCACCATCTCTGGGGGGAGCTTGTTCCATAGTCCAGACACCCTAGGTGTAAAGAAGTTTTTCCTAATGTTCAGGCTGAAACTATCTTCCAGGAGTTTGTGGCCATTGTTTCTAGTTCCCCCCAGGGTGCCCTGGTGAACAGTTGTTCACCAAGCCCCTGATATATGCCTGTGATATAGCGGTAAGCCGCAATCAGGTCCCCTCTTAGCCTTCTTTTCTTTAGCTGAAGAGTCTGACATCCCTCAGCCTCTCCACACATGACTTGCCATGTAAGCCCCTGATCATGCAGATGGCCCTTCTCTGGACCTTCTTGAGCGCTGGCATGTCCTTGTTGAAGTGCAGTGCCCAGAACGGGACGCAGTGCTCCAGTTGCGGCCACAGCAATGTTGAGTAAAGCAGAAGAATCACTTCCTTGGGTTTACTGGAGATGCATGCCAGAATTTTATTAGCCCTAGTGGCTACTGCATCACATTGCCGGCTCATATTCATGCAGGGGTCTATTGTTACCCCCAGATCCCTTTCATTTGTAGTGCTGGTCAGGTTAGCGATGCCCAGCCTGTAGGTGTGCTGGGGGTTCTTCCTTCCCAGATGCAACACTTTGCATTTCTCTGTGTTGAACCTCATCTGGTTCCGCTCTGCCTAGCATGCCAGTCTGTCTAGGTCTGCTTTATCTGCAGCCTATCTGTGGGTGTGTCCGCACAACCCCATATTTTGGTGTCATCCACGAACTTGGCCAATGGAGTTTTCACCCCCTCATCCAGGTTGTTGATGAAGATATTGAACAGCACTGGGCCAATGTTCCCTCTGTGAGCACTCTGCTTTGGTCCATGAACACATTGCTTCAGTCCCGCCTTCCCCTTTTGGCACAGTCCACCGGTAAGTGTCCCACAGTAAGGTAAAATTGATGTTGAGGCCTAGCCATGGGCCGGACACAATCAATTGACAGAACTGAAAGGGAGGCACTGGGGCCAGCGTGGGACATTTACCGAAGGTAAGCTCCTCATGTGGGGCAGGCAGCAGCTCCTCCTCAAGGTGAGGCAAGACAGGGCTGGGGGCTGGGGCTGGGGGCTGGTGCGGGCTCTGCCGGCTCCAGGGAACTGCTCCACTCCCCAGCCCTGACACCATGTGCCTCCTCGCTCCCCAAGGTGATGCGGGGGTGCGCAGCAGTTCCCCGAAGCCGTCGGAGCCCATGGACCAGTTCTGAGGAGCTGGCAGAGCCCTGCCAGCCCCCAGCCCCAGTCCCCACCCCCCTTGCCTCACCTTGGGGAGGGGCTGCTGCCTGTCCTGCATGAGGAATGAGGAGCTTACATTCGGTAAGTGTCCCATGCCAGTGCCCTGGTGCCTCTGCCGCACTCCACGTCCAGCTCCTCTCCGGGCAGATGCGTGACCTTAAAAAGATTTTTACTTGTGCATGGCAGCGCTCACACACAGCTTAGAGGGAACCTTGCACTGGGCCAAGTACCAACCCCTGGGGTACGCCGCTGCCCACATCTAGCCAGGACGACACCGATCCATTCATTTGGACTCTCTTTGTCCTACCCCGCAACCAGGTTCATGCATACTTGAGAGTCCCTCAGTTGAGCCTGATCTTTTCTGATCAGTACCTCATGAAATACCAGGTCAAAGGCTTTCTAGAAGCCAAGGTATATGATGTCAACCACTTTTCTCTCCTCCAGGTGATGAGTCACCTGATCACAGAAAGAAATGAGGTTGGTCAGACAAGACCTGCTTGCGACGAAGCCACGCTGGCTGTCATTCAATATCTTGCCTTCTGCAAGTTTGTCACATAGAGCTGCTTTGATGAAAGTTTCTAGGATTTTCCCTGGAACAGAAGTTAAGCTAATTGGCCTGTAGTTTTCCGGATCTTCACACTTCCCCTTCTTACAGATGGGCACAACATTGGCCCTCTTCCAGTTCTCTGGGATTTCTCCAGAGGCCCATGATTTTTGAAAGACCTTTGCCAGGGGTTCTGCGATTACTTTGACCAACTCTTGCAGCACTCTTTGGTGGAGTTCATCTGGTCCTGCTGATTTGTATATGTCTAATTTCTTTAATTGATTGTACACCAGTTCTATGGCAATGGTGGGAATGGTGTCAATTCCACCCTGCTCGTTCTGTTGTTCCCCTTGGTTTTGTGAAAGACCGAGGCATGGTAGTCATTTAGGAGTTCCATTTTTTCCTGAGTGGTAGTGACCAGGTATCCTGAGGCATTGAGCAGTGGCCCCACGCTCCCATTCGTTTTCCTTTTACTCCCTATGTAGCTAAAGAAGGACTTCTTGTTGCCCTTGGTTCTTGTAGCTAGTTTTAGTTCAGTTTCTGCCTTAGTTTGTCTAATCTGTTTTCTACAAATGTGGGCCATTGTCATGTAGTCTTCCTTAGAGGCTGTCCCAAGCTTCCATTATTTGTGCACCTCTTTCTTTTTCTGTAGGAGGGCTGCAACTTCCCTGCTTAGCCAAGAGAGTTTTTTGACCCTTCTGCTACTTTTTCTCCCTAAGGGAATGGATTTTCTCCGAGCCTTAAGGATTGTATCCTTAAGGAATGACCATTCTTCTTGTGCTTTCTATACCTGTGGTCCTCGGTCTCTCAGGGCATTCTCTACTAGTGACCTGAGCTTATTAAAATTTGTGTTTTTGAAGTCTAAGACTTCGAGCTTGGTATCTGTTTTGTCAGCCTTGTGACAGACTGTGAACATAATGATTTTATGGTCAGTATCGCCTAGGCTGCCCTCTATGTTTAAGTTGGTCACCATCCCCTTTGGCCAGAACCAGGTCAAGAACTGCATTGCCTCTAGTTGGCCTGTGCACCTTGAGTCAAAAAAAGCTCTTCAGTGCTGGTCAGGAAGGATCGTGATCAATCCGAGCTGGCTGAGCACTCCTCCCAGGAGATGTCTGGGTAGTTGAAGTCACCCATGACAACCATGTCCCGTGCACACGCGGCCTCCATTAGAGCCTAGATTCCTAAAGCAGGTCCATACAGATTTGTCTATATGGCCTCTATAATGCCCTTGAGAGTGCTGCTCAGACATTTCTTGCTGATATAGCCATGTTGGCACCCCCCCCCCCAAGTACATGTAGACTCATGTACACTGACAGAAGAGTGCTTTTTTGACATAGCATGTCTTTCTGGGAGGAAATGCAACTCTTCTGGCAAAATTACAGGATCAAAATCAGGAAAACAAAGACAAACAATAAGCTGTACCTGGCAAAGGAGGTTAAGGATGTGGCAGACTAGTAGGGGGCGCTCCTGTGCTGAGCCACCTGTCTCACTTGTGCCTGGCCAAAAACCAAGACTTGAGTGCCTCTCCTAAGGCACCTACATCTGGCCAACCCCCTTCCTGAAGCACACCTGCAAGCTTGGCATACCACTGTCACCACCCAGACTCAGGTCTTTGTCTGGGCCCTGGGATACACAGGCCCTGTAGACCTAGGGATTTTGGGGTGTTTCTATTAGCCTGAAGTTTTCACCAGTAGCCTCCTGTGCAGGAGGAAAGTAAAATAGCCAAGACCACCTTAGCAGGTCCCTTCTCTCTTAAGCACACACAGTGAGGCGTGCTAAAACGGATAGATTTATTAATCACAGAGGGATAGGGAGGGGAAGGAATACCAATAGCAAAATACAGAAAGAAAACCAACCTTGAGCAAATCTGTGTGGCTTGTCAGCTTTTTGATATGTGATTAAATTACAGTCAACTAAGTTCCTAGCTAAGTTTCTGGTAAGTTACTCACTTCTACATCCAGAGAATGAGAGAGTACTGTGGAGGTCCAAGCTTTTGTGTGTGTGTTTTAAAATGTCTGCCTGTCTTCTTCCTGGAGGGACCCTCTTAAATAGTCCTCCTGACCTCACCACCTAGACCCAGTCAGGGACAAGTGTTATTTCATAGATTTCATAGACATTAGGGCTGGAAGGGACCTTGGAAGATAACTGAGTCCAGCCCCCTGCCCCAGGGGCAAGAAGTCAGCTAGGATCAAAGGGTCTCAGCAAGATAGGTGTCCAAATGTTTCTTAAAAGAGTCCAGAGTAGGTGCTTGCACCACCTCTTGAGGCAGTCTATTCCAGGCCTTGGGGGCTTGAACAGTAAAGAAGTTTTTCCTTATGTCCAGCCTAAAACAGTCTTGGAGGAGTTCATGACCATTGGACCTTGTCATACCTTGGAGCGCTCTGTTGAATAGGTGTTCCCCCAGATCTTGATGTACACCCCTTATATACTTATAGGGAGCCACTAAGTCACCTCTGAGCCTGCGCTTTTCTAGACTGAAGAGTCCCATGGCGCTCAGCCTCTCATCATAAGGCCTGTTCTTCTGCCCTCTGATCATGCGTGTGGCTCTCCTCTGGACTCTCTCAAGCTTTTCCACATTCTTTTTAAATTGTGGAGCCCAAAATTGGATGTAGTATTCCAACTGCGGCCTCACCAAAGTCAAGTACAGCGGGAGGATGACATCCTGAGATTTACTTGACAAGAATCTATGTATGCAAGCCAGTTTTGCTAGCTTTACCATCTGCGACATCACATCGATGGCTCATGTTCATCTTGTGGTCAATCATGACCCCTAAGTCCCTTTCGGTTGTGGTGCTAGCAAGTGTAGCGCTGCTGAGCCTGTAAGTGTGATGCGGGGTTTTTTCCCCGCAAGGTAGAGTCAGGATTTGATGCCGACCAATAAATTTGAAAAGCTTCAGCATTACCTATTAGAGGGACACTGGCTTAAGCTTAGCCCCCATTTCATCAGGTCAGAATTCAGAACAATGGAGAGGTCAGATCCACCCTCTCTTACCTGAGCCAGGTCACATACGAAGTAACCCAGGGCAACCAGGTTGACAGACATATGAGAGGACAAAGAAAAAGGAAAGGGAAAAAAGAACTAAGAGTGGAGGCTGGGACAGAGTTCTTTCCCAAAGGACAACAGGAAGAGTTTCTCTAAATATGATAGCCAGAAAAGAAGGACCAAGAAAACTGTGGGTCCTCTGTTAACAAGCAAGGGGGAACTCCTAACTAAAGATACAAAGAAGGCAGAGCTACTCAACAGCTACTTTTCCTCAGTCTTCATAAAAAACTTAAGGTGTAAGACATCTAATAGGGATTATCTGGATAAGGAAGGGGGCAAACTAAGAGACAAGATAACAAAAGAGACATCAGAGAGCTTTTGTTGGGTCTGAATGAATTCAAGTCAGCAGGGCCAGATGAACTTCATCCCAGGGTCCTGAAGGAACTGGCAGAGGAGCTCTCAGAGCCCTTGGCAATGAACTTCATGAAGTTGTTGGAGATGGGCCATGTACCAGAAGACTGGAAAATGGCCAGTGTAGTGCCCCTCTTTAAAAAGGCAAGGAGGACCCACCGAACTACAGACAGGTTAGCCTCACCTCAGTACCTGGGAAGTTACTGGAGCATATCGTAAGGAAGATCATTTGCAAGCATCTGGAGGAAGAAAGGCTGCCTGCAAGTAGCCAGCATGCATTTATGAAAAAGAAATCATGTCAAAGAAACCTGATCCCCTTCTTTGACAAAGTTACTACTTAGGTGGATGAAAGGAATGCTGTGGACTTCAGCAAAGCTTCTGACAAGGTCCTACATGATCTCATAAACAAATTGGAGAAATGTGTGGTGGATAAAACTACTACTAGGTGGACAGATAACTGGCTTAATACCCATAAGCAAAGGGTATTTATTAATGGGTACCCAGACTGACAGGAGGTTTTGAGTGGAGTCCCACAGGGGTCCATCCTGAACTCAGTGCTGCTCAAGGTTGTTTATTAACCATTTGAATTCTGGCATAGAAAGCTTAAGCAAATTTGCAGATGACAAAACTGGAAAGGATGATGAACACTTTGGAGGATGTGAGCACAATTCAGAAGGATCTCAACATATCAGAAAGTTGGGCCGGAGCTAGCAGGATGAAGTTCAATGAAGACAAATGCAAGGTGCGGCATTTTGAGAGGAATAATAAAAAACAAAAATACAAAATAGTGGGCACCTGGCTGGCTAGGAGTTCTATGGAAAAGGACTTGGGAGTCTTGATAGACCACAGACTCAGTATAAGTCTGCAGTGTGATGCAGCCACACAAAAGGCCAATGCGGTTTTTGGCTGCATCATATAGAAATTTTTGGTGCAAGACACAGGAGGTGATAGTGCTTCCCTACTCAGTACTGGTTAGACCTCATCTGGAGTACTGTGAGCAGTTCTGGGCTCTACATTTTGAAAAAGACAGCCTGCCTGTGACCCCATCCTGTCCGCCCACAGGCACACTCTGCCTCTGCAGGTTCCAGCCGGTCTCCGTGGAGACCCTGGGATTGCAGGGCAGTGACAGCACAGGGTCGGCGTGGGCAAGAGTTGCGATCCACTTCCCACATGTCCCTGCCTGCAGAACTTGCGCCGGTCACAGGCACAAGTGAATCACTTGGGTGAATCACTTGAATGGGTGTGCAGGCAGTGAATCACAACTCACCCCAACCCCGGCCCTGGCTCTGCAAGTATCAAATTTGCTGGTATCAAATTTAGGTGCAAATAGCTAAAGTGCCTTGATGCATGTGTAGACATGCTAAGGCACATTAACACTGTGCTTGTTGACTGACCTAGGACTAACTTTAGTTCCAAGTCAGTCCACACACCACATTAATGCACCTCAATGCATGCATGTGTAGACACGTGTCTAAATCGCCTTAATGTGCATTTGCCTAATGCGTATTAAGTTTAGGCGTGCATAAAAGCACATGTAGACATGCCCTCTGTGGGCATACCTAGACTGGCAGAACTATAATGGCAGAGACCATAGTATAGACAAGGCCTTGGTGTCTTAGTGCCTCTCCTCAGTGGTTTTGCTTTTCAAACACATTGTGCTCTCTGTGTTTAATACAGTTGTGTTCTGATGATACATTTCCCATAAGTCCCTGTGCACCAGGGAAGGTGCAGACAGCTGAGTTCACTCTGCAGTTACTGCTGGCATTGGCCAAGCTCCATTGCAGAGCTGTTGTATCACTAGAAGCTCCCTTGACTGGGTGTTGCTATGGGCAACAATACGCAGGCAGAAAAAGCCAGAGAGATAAAGTGGAAATGACAGCCCAGCAGGAGCAGCTCTCTCAAGACTGGCATAATCATTAGCTGATCTAGTGTCATTTCAGATTGGCAGCTGTTTGAGTGAATTACAGCTGGCACATCATGGTCTTGAGGTCAACTCTGGCAGCACTTTGGGGCATGGACACTTCTTGCTTGTCTGAGGGAATGAAGCCAGCTAGATCTCTGAGGCTGCAGAGCAGCTGACCTGTTCCAATGGAAGGTGGATGGAGCAAAGGAACAAATCAGCTGGCTCAGCATGTTTCCACTCTGCCTTCTTCCCTGCTGTGGAAGCCAGCTGAGCCACGTTCTGCGGAGGCAGGGCTGTCCATGGTGATGAAATGACTATTGCCTCTCTCACTAACAGCACACAATTAAATGTTTCATTTTGTGCCATCAGGGAGATTCAGTTTCTATTTCTCCAAAGGCAATTGCAGAGCATCCAAAGGGTATACAGATGGTGACACAAGGCAGATTAATGTTAGCATGTCATCTGCTAGGAGAAAGGCTGGAAGTACAGGGAAGAATA
>NW_005842306.1:723859-751285 GCF_000455745.1 Alligator sinensis | reverse complement strand
TCGCTTTCTACCAGAAACCCCCTTTCCCTATATCAACATTGAGACAATAACTATTAAACTGAGCTAACCTCACCTGTGTGTGGCCCTGTCTCTCACCTTTGGTCATTTCACTTTTGTATCTATGGGTCTGAGAAACAAACAGGTGACAAATCAATACATCTCTCTCTCAATGCTAAGAGCCACCCTGTGAGCCTCTGGCCCCAAAACAGCAATGAATTCATTATGTCATTAAGATGCCTTTTGCCTTCTGTGGGCTGTCAGAGACAATGTAAAGAATTTGCTTTTCCTTCTCATGTCCTTTCCACTTGTGTGTCACTATTATCTTTGTTCCACCCACCTCACCCAGGGGAGGCAGGAATGTTGCAGGGAGGCGGGGAAAGCTATGTCTGACTTGGTGCATAAGCCTGACAGAATCCCAAACGGCCAAACAGGCATGTCCATTTTGATCATTTTGCACACCTGAGAGAGCTGTCACTGCTATCTTGCTACTCCTCTGACCAGGAAAATATTACTTTGTTTGTCTATTCTATTTCTCCTTAGATGATCTGTCAACTATATAGGGCAGAAGTAAGCTCAAAACATTTTGCAGACTACACCCACACCACTTCACCACTGATTTCAGTGAGGAGTCATGTGGAAGTGAAGCCTGCATGAAGAACTGCTGTGAAAACATTTCTCAACCCTCCTCCTTCCCACACACTGTCTAGCTGCATTTACAGGTATTTCTCAGCTCAGGTGGCCTTCCTCTTGCATACAGTTCAAAAAGCCAATTGCCAGAGAGATCCTTACAGTCATGGATGGGTTGATGCATTGCTCAAGTCTGATTCACATCTCCCAGTCCTCCACAATCAGAAATAAATTGTTCACTATACAGTGGATCAGCAACCTTTCACTGACAGTGGACTGAATTAACACAGCTCAATTTTAAGGCGAGCTGGAGGTGGTAGTTGTTAGACATCCTGTCACTAAATGGTACATTCATATGTAACACTTACTAATGGCCAGATAGGTACACTACCATCATAATATCATTTTTTTGGCATGCTTGACAGGGTGGATAAAATCACTTTGTGGGCTGGATCCGGCCTGTGGGTGTTAAGTTGCCAACCCTTGCTTGAGAGTTGGGCTGCCCAACTTCCACGTGGCCAGGGGCTGGGTGTCACAGGCACAATCAGCAGTGGCTGCACACCCCAGAGGCCATGCTATTGAAAGTCACAGGCCCCCAGACTCCCTTGACTGAGCAGCTGCAGCCCCTGGGGTGGGAGCAGGAAGTTAAAGGTAAGGGAGAGAGGGGGAGCCTAGAGACCCCAGCTGCAGCCGCAGCTAGAACAATAAGGGGAGTGGTGACTGGGTAGGAGCTAGTGCTGGCCTTAAGGAAAATGGTGCCCGCCCTGGCAGTCCTGTCCCCCCCAGTCACTGGTGCTGTGCGTGTGGGGTGTTTGCATGGGGTGTGCATATGGGAGAGTAGGGGTGTGTTTGTATGGTGGGGCTGTGCGTGTGGTGCACACGTGCCTCAGTGACTGTGGGTGGCAGGGGACCCTGTGGGACATCATGGGGCAGTGCGTGTCTGCTCACCCAAGAGGCTGGCCTGCGGCAGGGGAGCAGCGCAGGGTGGCCAGAAGGACAGGTGGGCAGGCAGCAAACATGGCTGCCCAAACAGGAAACCCAGCCCTAGCAGCAAGGCACCATTGCCAGGTGCTACCCGGCCACCCGTGCCCTCGCCCTTGGCAGTTGTGGCAGTGGCTGTCTGAGGCTCCAGCTCAGCCTCCAACCCCAGCAGGCTGGTGATGGTGAAGACTTTGGCATGCAAACCAGCTTGCTCAGCTGTGCAGCCTTCTCACTGGCCACTGCCACCCTGCCCTTGGCCCAGCCCTCAGCGCCTTCCCCCTGGCCTGTCATGCTGCCTGGCAGTGACCAGCACTGCCACTTAGGGGCTTTTAATCCTGCTGCCCTGGCTGGCCAGAGCCAATCAGCTCTAAGTGCAGCCAGGGGGGACAGGCCCTCCTTTCCAGCCCCCAATGGCTCCTGCCTGGCACAAACAGCAGGGCACGGCAGGGCAGGTGCGTGCATGTGTACGGCAATCTCTAACCATTGTGCCGCGAGCAGTCACCCACACCACCCACCCCTAGGGCTGGCTCTGATAGGAGCCCATGGACTAAACATTAAACCCTTGTGGACAGTTCTGCTCTAGAGCAGGGGTTTTCAATCCCTGGGCTGCGGCCCGGTGCCAGGCCATGGCAGGTCAGCTGCTGGTCTGCATCAGGGTCGGCTGTCAGACTGGAAGTGGCTGCAGACTGGCTGCTGCGGGCCCTGCAAAAAGATCTGTGGCCTCTCTGCCCAGCTCTGGGGGCCCGCGGTTCGCCAGTCTGCGGCCACTCCCCCCCCAGCCAGGGGGTGAGGGTATCCTCACGTGTCTTCCAGATGGAAACTCCGGCCACGGTATGACTGCTGGGCCGCTGTTTGCCAGGCCATGGCTACTTCTGGGCCACAGCATAAAAGCTTTGGGAACCCCTGCTTTAGACCATAGAAGCACATACTTGGGACTCCACCCATCTCTCACGTATACTGCAACAATTTTCTTAAATTAGACTTTCAGCAATTTTTTTAACATTCATCCACTTCAGGCTGAAATCTACAGGGACCTCATTTAGATAGTCTCTTCATTCATAGCTTTGGGATTCAGGTTTTATAATACTTGCCCCTAGAGGGCAAGAAATTGACTGCAAAAAAATGCAAGAATTTATCAAATGATTTCCAAGCAGCTTTTTAATTCCCACCCTCTATTTCTTTCTTTCCTTTCCCAGGGGATATAGATAAGCTCTCTCTCAGAAATGGTAGACAAGCATTCTTCCTCAATTTATGCCTCAAAATTGAGGCATAAATTCAATGAAGGATGATTTTACCTATGTTCAACTTCCATGAATTCAAATCAATTGCACTAACAATTTCCACATCTTCTAGTCTCATCTTATTCTCTTGTATTATTAAATGGAGACATTAAAAGTTTGCTGATGCCTCATGAAAAACTCTGAGAAAAGTTCCAATTAAATGTGATTCTGCCTAGAGATAATATTCAGTTTCTTTATTCCTCTTTCTCCACTGGCTTCAAATATAAGTATATTTGTTTGAAAACAGGCTCTGTATTTCTTAAGGGTTCTTCTGTTCCTCATGTTTATCCCTCACCTGAATTCATAAGTGTTACATCACATCATGGCTTCACATTCATGTACATTGCAACTAACTCTGATGTTGCACACAGAAAAGCATGCCTTTACATGGGAATTAAGAAACACATGAAATGCCTAAAGAAACAATAATAATTAGGGGTGCACCGTTAGAGATTTTTGGGGCCGATACCAATAGCCGATATGTAAGGAGGCATATCAGCTGATACCAATCTGATTTCCGATACAGCTGCCTCCAGCTGGTAAGTCCAGTGTGGTGGAAGGGGAGGGGGAGGGAAGGGAAGGGTGTGGGGGTGCAGGCAGCTCCCACCACTGCTTGCACCCCAGGAAGGCATTGGGGGTGGGGGGTGCTCTGGGATCTGTGCAGAATGGGCTGCAGCTGGGGCTCTTCTCGGCAGGGACTGAGCTCTGAGCAGGAGCCAGTGGTGCTGGGAGGATGCTGTATCCACCCCAAGTTTCAACACCGCTCTGCTCCCAGCGCCACCAGCACCCACCACCTGACTCTGCTTTGAATCATTGCCCTGCCTCCACCCACGTGCTGGGAAGAGCTGGGGCTGTGCTAGCCAGCTGGTGGCGGTAGTGCTGGAAGCAGAGCGGCAGCGAAATCTGGGGTGGCTGCAGCATCCTCCCATTGCTGCTGGTGCCTGCTCTTAGCCCAGCCTCTGATGAGAAAAGCCCAGCACAGACGCAGCTGCAGCCTGCCCCACTCCACCCCACGAAGAGCCAGGGGGCACACACCCCTCTGTGCCCTCCTGGGTTGCAAGCAGTGGTGGGAGTCGCTTCCACCGCCCACCCTCACGAGCTGCGTCTCTGGCTCCCACACCCACCTGGGCAGTGCCTGCTCCTGCCTCCTCCCTCACCATGGTGGGTGTTGATCTGCCCCCCCCATACCCCTTCCCTCCCCGCTCCCCTTCCACCACACCTGACTTACCAGCTGGAGGCAGCTCTCCATGCTGCCAGCTGTGCTCCTCACTGCCCTAGTGCTACATGCAGCACAGGCATTTATTGGCCAAATTATCAGCCTCATTGGGCCGATATCCAATACAGTCAGTTTTCTTTATATTGGTACTGAGCTGATATTGGACTGATGTATTGGTGCACCTCTAATAAGAACAAGAATAATAATAATAGTAATAATAAGAACCGTATTTATATGCGTACCAACATGGGAGTAGTGTTGCATGGCATCATAATACACGATTAAAACACAACAAACCTATAGCTTAATTATTCCTGTGTTATATATTCTTAAAAGAGTTACATTTGACTGTGGTATACCCGATACAATGCAATCTTTGGGAAAACTAATTAAGATGGAAACAAGTTTGATTTTGCTGATGTGGAGGGTGAATCCTATTGAATAATACTGTAAAAAAACATGTTTTCAGTAGGACGGGTGAAATTTTAGACTTTGCTATGAGAGGCACATGCACACTATGGAATACAGGCCTCAATTTCCATGCAATAACAATTCATGGAAAACAGGAAGACTGACTTAAAAAAAGGAAGAGAAAACAGTTGTTGATTGTGCATTCAGATTGTGTGATATGTGTTCTAGAAAAATCAAGTGGTTCCTCAGATTCACAGGCACAGCTTCCCCTTGAATGCAAGCCTGAAAGTGAATGGCTTTCACTGAAAATGGGTAGAGAAATGGAACTTTCACTATTCCAGTCACTTGGTAGCTCCTGCTACAATAATTGATTGTAGCGTTACTTTTAGGGTGCTTAGCAGTATGAGTCCTTCACGTTAAGACACCAAAACAAGTATAACATAAGTGGATCCTGATCCTGCAAAGAATTACCCATTTACATAACTTTATGCCAATGAATAGTTCTACTGACTTCAGTATCACAGTTACACATGCCATGTGGGGCCTCAATGGTAAACAGCTATTCGCTATTGCTAATCACACTAAAGGTCTTTTTCTTGTCATGGTAAAGCAATTTTATAGTTTTTGTAAAAACAGAGAGTACAATTCCACTAATGTCATATACACACTAGATGCCCCATGCAGCGTTGCTTCCATGAAAATCCAATGAGCCAATTTTTGCTTGAGATCACATTATTGCACTTCAACAGCTTCACAACACTTCCACATACATAAAATCCTGAACCATATGACACTTTCTTACTGTAAGCACTTTACAATACTTCTGTATATACAACATTCCTGGTTTTGATATTCAGGTCAGCAGTCACTGCAGGTCGGATGTTTTCTGGGTGGGAGATTCTGGAAGCAGCCACATATAGTTGTCCATGGGTGAAGACAGGATCCCAAAGAACACTCCTACTCTTTTTAATGTTTGCCCCTGGGCTTTATTGGTGGTCATACTGAATGCCACCTGCACAGGGAACTGTCAACATGTTCATGTGAATGGAAATGTGTCATCAGATGGCTTCAGTGCTATCCACGGAATTAGTACTGTTCTTTCTGATCCAACAATTTTTGCCTCAAGTAGCCTGCTGTTGATGACAGATTGCACCAATAGCCACGTTCCATTGCACAGACCATCCTTAGGGGCAAGGTTTCACAGAAGCATGATAAGCAGCCCAGGCTTAAGGTTGAGCTGATGTGGAGGCAAGCACGACACCTCCATAGAATTCAGGTACTCAGTTGGCACAGCGTTAACGCTTTCAATCTTTTAAGGGGCATCTGTGCTTGTACAAATGTGCTTGGCTTGAAAATTTTGCCACAATAGCATTGTTGACCTGTACAATGGAGTAATGTGGAGCCAAAATAGCTCTTTCAGATGTCCATTCTGGATTTTGATAATTACCCAATAGATTTGGAAATGTCCATTCTATCATTGCTGAGAGAACCAGAGGCATGCAGAAATCAGGAGGCAGGGTAATGATTTTGTCAATATTTGGAACTTGGCCATTTCCCAGATCCATTGAGCCACTGAGTGATTGAGCGTATTTTGCACTTTGTGGATCAAAACCTTCCTTACGTAGTCACATGTTCTCACGAAGTTGGAAAGTCTGGAAGTGGTTCCACAACTCAGATCACTTCAAGCATGCCTCTAGTATTTGTGGCTGTGAGGCATTTTTCACAACAGGCAGGATTTGCCAAAAATCACTCCCAAGCACTATCACCTTGCCACCAAAAGGTAAATTGCTCTGCAATAGATCTCACAGCATCCGTTCTACAGCCTCCAACATGTACCAATGAGCCATGGGTGCTTCATCCCAGGTGATGATAGCTGCTTCTCAAATCAGTACAGTCTGATCTTGCTGAACTGATATGCTGCAGGTGCTGGTTTTCAACACATTCAGAGGTATCTTGAACCTTGAGTGCACAGTCCTGCCTCCCGTAAGCATGGTACTAGCAATTCCACTGGATGCCACAGCCAATGCAGTCTTCCCTTCCCCACGCACTGCTGAAAGAATCGTGTTGAAGCAGAACGTTTTTCCTGTACCAACAGGCACATCAACAAATGCACACAGTGGCTCTTGATTCTTGAAGTGGCAGCACAAACAGGCATTGGTTTTACTTTTACTTATAGATTAGTTCTCTAGGTATCAATACAATGCCACAATATTTTGATGGCAAACATTGCAGAGAAATGTTCGTTTGTTTAAAAAACTGCTTTTATGATCACCATTACCTCCATAATAATGTATTCATCATCGTATGGAACTTGATTCAAAGGACCCTGAGGGAAGCATTATCTTGGCTTCATTTGGGAATTTATGCTGTCCTTTGAGACGAACACCTTCTCTAGAGCACATTCTCCCACATACATATTTAAAGTCAGAGAAATGTAAGGAAGAGTAACTCTTCTTTCCATTACTGTGTAACGCACTAAAAAATATGGTAGACAAACCACTGGAGGAAAAAGCTGTAATCTCTTTGAATGTGATCCCATGTGTCGTAAAAAGAAGACATTACTCGGGGTAGGAGGCCTTGTCTAAAGCAAGAGGAAAGATATTCACAGTTGCTTCCCTTGACTATTTCTTTGTACTTCCTTGGACATAGCTAGTAAACAGAGTTAATACCTCTATCGTTCCAAAGAACAGCAATGTAACCTATACAGGTGGTTCACTTAAACCTTCCAGAAGAGCTAGTTTGTTAAAAAAACAAACTCAAAATGAAAGCATATTCAATTATAAATGCTGGTGGCCAAATTCTGGCTCCCATTCCAAAAGCACAAAAGAAACATGAGTCCAGCTAGCCAAAGCACAATTTCTCTGGCTTGGTGCAGGCCTTTTGAGCTCTCAAGCCACAATAACTACTGTGTGCCCCACTTATATGTATATCGGACACATGCTTAATTCACTTAATCACATAACTTATCATTAGTCACAAGTATTGGTTATGTCCATGCTGGTTATGTCCATAGCCTCTTTCAGATGCACTGGGTACTTCGTAAAGCAGGTGCATGCTGATTAACTGCATAGAAATGGTGAAGGAGAAACAGTTTTCAAAGAGCTTCTATTAGAAGTCTTGCTGAAAATGGGTGTTAAAAGGGAACCTCCTCCCCCTGCAGCTGCTCCACACAGATGCCAGCAGCAAAAAGGTGGTGACTTCTCCCTTTGCAGCAGGCAACCTCCACTGCTGTTCCTGCATTGTGTGCTGCCACTGTCCAGGGTGCACAGATTCCAAGGGCATTTTTACATGAGCTCTGGGGGGTGGGGGTAGGGTGCTTCAATTAGAGTGGTTCTGAGAGCTGCTTTAATTAAAGCACCTGCAGCATCTTGTGTATCAGTGTCCCTGTGCTTCAAAATGGCAGCAGGGGCACTTTATCAAAAGGTTATTGAATGAGCCCCTGCCTCCATTTTGAAGTGTAGGAACACTGATGCATGAGATATGGGGACTGTCTGGAGCATAGTAATTACCACACTTCTGCACACTCGATTAATCAAGTCTGCTCTGATGTGCTGCACTTACAGCACCCATAGACTTTAGGTCCAGAAAGGACCAACATGACCATCTACTCTGACCACCTGCATAAGCCAGACACAGGGTGTCCCTGAAGGAATTCCTGCCCCAAGTTCAAATGTTGCATTTGAACTAGAACCCATCTTTTAGAAAAGCATGCCATCTCGATTAATAGTTTCCAGTGGTGAAGAATCCACTACAACCTTAGTAAGATGTGTCAGGGGGTAATTACTCTCCCTGTTAAAACTCTTAGTTGTAGTCCAAAAATCAGGGGTACTCAACCTCTGGACCATGGGCCAGATACAGCCCAAGGAGCTGTGGCATTCAGCCTGTGGGTCTCCCCACAGATGGGGAAAATTTTGGGGTGGGGGAGTGGTGGCAAGCAATACTGTCACCCTCCCCTGCTACTGAATTCCAAAGCCCTGCTCAGCTGGATCAGGGCTGGGCCATGCCTCCTTCCCCACCCCGGGGGCTGGTTTGGGCCAGGCCAAACCATACCCCTTCTCTGTGCCACCCCCTCCTCCCCGCCAGGCCAGACCCACAGAAGTCTAAGTACCATCCATTCAACCCAAGGGAGAAAAATATTGGACACTACTGGTCTACATGTATCTACATTTAGCTTTCAGTCATTTGATCTTTTCTATCTTTTTCTACTAGATTGATAAGCCCCTCTAATATAGAAGTCTGTTGCCTGTGCAGTGACTTTTTGATTGCAATCACACACTCATCCTGTCTCTTTAATAAGCTAAGTAGTTTTAGCTCCCTGGGTCTTTCAGTATCAGGAACATTTTTTTGATCCTTCAGTCATCTTTATGGCTCTTTCACTTTTCCAGTTCTTTCATATCCTTCCTGAAGTGTGAGCTGGACCCAGTAGTTCACTTATATTTGAACAAGTGCCCAAAGCATAGATGATATGACCTCCCTACTCCTATTCAATATTTTTCAGTTTTATACCATCAAAGCTCATCATATTAGCTCTATTAGTCACTGCATCACACCAGGAATTCACATTCAGCTGATTATTCATGATGACCCAAAGTTTTTTTTGCAGCCACTGCTCCAACACTCCATAACTGTTTGCCAACATGTCCCCATCATTATGGCCCTCATTATTTATTCCTAAATATATAAACTTAAATTTGGCTTGATTGAAAAGCCTACAGTTTGTTTGTGCCTATCGCACCTAGGGACCCCCAATTACTCATTATCAATGGCCTGCTCACTTCAGTATTGACCATCCCCACAGTCTTTGAATGTGGATATGCAAACAAATTACATATAACTGCTCATTTACATTAACTTGCTTTTTCACTGGGGCTCAGCTATATTTGTGCTCTGGTGACACTCAGTGAAATAAGGGCTCTAACTGGCAGTAGCATAACAATGGTGGGTGCAAGGGCTATAAGCATGTACAGTGGTAGTTAGCATGGGGCACCTGAAGTAGGGGGGAGTCTCCATCACCTTTTAACTTGCTCTAATTTGTTCCTTTGTCCAGATGTTTGTGTCATCTGCTAAGTTTATCAGAGACTCTTTTGTTTTTTTCAGGTTATCCTTCATTATTATCATCATTATCTGCTTAGGAGACAGATGCTTGTGTCTGAGCAATGATCCCTTTACCAATGGTCACAATTTTCTATAAGATGGATAATTTCTGCCAGAAGGAGAGGTCAGTCTGGATTTAAGAGGGTGGCCCGATATTGACAGAACTGACCTTCAGGCTGTCCTTTTTTGACTCTTCCCAGCTACTGGAGCACACAGAGCAGGATCTTGTTGCTGAAACTGTTGGTCTTCACCAGCTCATCTGTTCTTATTGCAGGTGAAGAAAAGAGATACTTGAGGGGGGGCATAATAAAGAGTTTACAAAATACTAGATGATGTAGAGAAAGTAAATAGGGATTCATTCACTGTCTTACACAATACAAGAACTAGGGGTCATAACATGAAACTAGTAGGTAGTAAGTTGAAAAGGAAGTTTTGCACACAGCCTGTAATTAAAGGATGTCATGGCATGACATCCTTGTTAAAAGATGTTGTGGAAGTTGACAATTTAGTTCTAGCTAAGCAAGTACTAAATGACTGCGCAGTAATAGTAAGCTACTGTGCTGTAGCTCATTGCTACTGTGCAGTAGCAGCAGCAGCACAGTTTATGTCTGCCACTGCTACGTTGCCACTAAAGCAAGTACTAAATGACTGAGCAGTAACAACTCCGCAGTTAGGTGCACATGTAGATGCACCCATTGTGGCATGGAGTGCATGCTGAAAGGGAGAGTGAACAAAATGTGACCAAGTTTTTACCCTGTTTCTCTCCCACTTGCAACCTCCAGCATTTAAGGCCCAGGAAGTTCTGATTCAGAGGCTGTGCCCCTAACTCCCATGCTCAATAACTCTTAGCAGGGGTCAGCAACATTTTTGGGTAGAATCCTGAAAACATATCTGCAACTTCAACTTGTAAGATGTTGGCATGCCAGGGGTGGACAGCGGGGGAACCATGATCCTTGTGGCAGTGCAGCCACAGCTCCTTTCCTGTCATCTGCCCCAAGGCACAGGTGCACCCACCACCAGCAGTGAGCCCTTGACACACAATTTCAAATCTGTGTAATCTATTTGAACTTCTCATTTGCTCTTTGAGCTAGTATCTAGGCCAGTGGCTCCCAACCTTTTTTTGCTGTGACCCTAAATCCAGGTCACGACCCCTGCCCCCACAGCCAGCTCACTCATGCCCGGCAGCACCAGCAGAGCCCAGGCTGGGCTGGGATCATGGGGGCAGCAGCCGCGAGAGCCACGCAGACTGTGCACCAGGAAAGTCCCACAGGCAGGAGGGGCGGAGCAAGGGGCAGACCCCCTGCAACCCTGATTTGGGTCACACCCTGAGGTTGGGAGCCACTGATCTAGGCACTGCTACCCAGTTAAGATTCAGTGTGTTTTGCTCAAATTAGGGCAAAAAACCAACCAACCAACCAACCAAAAAAACCCACCTAATATGTTGTTCCCAGTTTTACTATTGCTTAAATAAAACTCTGTTTTGCAGAGTGGAAATGTGAGTTTCCCATTTTTATAAGTTACTCCCATTTGGTATCTATGATATTCCAAACAAATTGTCAGCAATGCAGTATAAGGCAGCATGGCTCTTTCAAGGACCCGCTCTGTCACTGCTGATAACATGTCCGTGTTATTCCACAAAAGCAGAAGATGATTTTCAATCATTACATCTGCTCCACCACCCTATGCTACATGTCACATGGCTATGCCCATGTTCATCAACCGCTTGGTATGTCTAAAAGCATAGACCATAGTGTCCTGTCTCTGTCCAGGTTTTGGAAGCGTCAGAGAAACAAGTCTATTAGAGAGCACCCCATCTCTAAAAATATTTTTTCCTATCCATGTCAGAAAGAGATCAGCTCATGCCCCAAAGCAAGAGGATTTTTGTATCTTAATTAAAAAAAAAATACTTCTTCCTCTATCTAAAATTGCCACTGTTCTGATTAACTATGCAAAAAAACCCTCATGGGAGGATTTTATACCAGTCAGAAGGCCTGGTTCACTGTCCTGTTACTCCATTCCAATGAATGCATTTATATGAGGGTAGCACAGTGATGAGTCAGGCCCAAAGAAAGCAAATTCAGTGACACATAATTGTGTGGTAAACAACAGATGTAAAGCTTTGTACAAGTGACTCAGACCCTGACAAACAAAACAAATATTATCTAGTAGGGATGAATAATATTGAGGGGAAAAATCTGAAATTACTTTGTTTTAATTGTTTGTTCGAAGAGTGATTAGTTCCACAATACTTCAGCTACATGCACTCTGGTTTTACATAGATAATCTGAAAAGATTCTGTATTCTAAAGCAAATTTTGAGCATCTCTTACCTTAAAATAAAAGATTCATAGTATCACAGAATCTAGATGGATCTAGCTGACAGAGTCCCAAACCCTGGAATTGCAGGGTTTCTCTTTACTGCACCTCTAGTTTGCTTGCACCAAAACAAGGGGCTCCTACCACTTCTCAGGAAGAGACCCTCATGGGATAATTCTCAACTCTTTTCATAAGTGGGAACCACAACTAAAAAGAACAAGCATCTCCTGGACACCTCTTCTGCCATCTGTGACTATGGAGATCCATGTTCTTCCCTTTTGCAACTCACAACATGTTCCTGTGGCAATTGCAATGATTGCTAACTTAGGAAGAAATAATAGAAAAATCATATATATTTTCATTTGTCTTTAACATGACTCAAGAGCTGGAAGCAAGGAAAAAGTACTTTTCTGAAAGCACAGTGACCCACAAACTGCAGTTTAACAGAAACTGGGCTAATAGTTCCAGGAATTTTTTCCCCTCATAATTACTATGGGAAGGGAAGTTTTCCTTTCTACTCAGACCCTGCTGATCATCTCCCTCCTCATTTTTACATCCTTCAAATTTTGCTAGATTGTTACCAGCTTATCTAGTGGCATTGAATACTTGCAGGCTGTTACTTAGCCCTCTTAAACCAAGCAATTAAAGTTTATCTCTTTTCCTTTTTCCTCATAAGTCAGTCCCTCAACCCCTTGATCGTTTCGATGCTGCTTTTTCAAATCCCTTCAATTTGCCCCAAACGGAACATAATGGGTTAGATCAGGGATATCAAACTCATCCAGTCCCACAGGCTGGATAAGCATCTCTGAGCCAGTCAGCAGGCTGGACCATGACTGACCCCCTTTGGAGCAGCCATGGCACCAGATCCAGCTCGACTGCCACATGCAGCACCTACTAGCCCCCAGGGCTGGCACAGGGCATGCACTGCCCACAGCACACAAGCTGGACTCAGCACTGCAGACAGCACAGGGGGTTAGTCCGGGGTGTAGCATGTAACCTATGCCATGGACTCATGTGCTTCGTGCAGCACTGGTTCTGGTCCACGTCCTGCAGGCAGCATGTACCTGTCATGACCCAAAGGCATGATTTTGTGTGTGCTTCGGCACCAGAATTATCCCCGCCAGGTTGCAACTTCATTGCACGGGAGAGTTTCCTGTTGCAGAGGAGAACCCCAGTGCAGGGACGAGTTTCCCGCCTCTTTGCAGCTTCTTTTGCAGGGTGCATTGCTCAAGTTGCAAGAGAAATGCACGGTGCAAAAGAGTTCCCGCCACCCGTATGCAAATTCGTTCCCCGCTATTGGCTAGTTCTAAATTATTCCCACGTGGCGGCTAACAATTGGCCTGTTAGCCGTATAAGAGGCTTGAGCAGTTTCCGCCCAAGCCGAAGAGGATTCCACATCCATCTTGTGGAGACTCTGGATACACGGCAGGGTAATAGAGACCCTGTGTGAGATTCAGAGGAGCTTGGCGACCTGATCCATCGCCCACCTCTTCCTGTCTTCGAGCGGAAAGAATTTATAAGACGTATCTACGAGTCCGATTTTGGTGGCGCGCTCACCCAGAGCATCCAGAGCTCTGTTCCGTGGAGCCTAGCAAACTCCACGCGACCGTCCGTGTTGTCTGTGTCTGTAACCGCAACTCAAGCAAGTTTTCCAGCCTACACCACTACCATCTCTGGTGTAAGTAAACAATCTTTAAATCTACCGTTAAGCGTCTGTGCCTAATTCCAGCTCGTCGCCCTCCCTCTCCGATCCAGCGTGCCCGGGCTACTGGCCACAGCCCGCGTGCAGCACGGAAAAGGGCCCGGGTCGCTCCCGGCCCGCACAGTACCCTGTGCCAAGCCTAGAGCCATGTGCATAGCTAGTGCTGCAGCTGGCTTTTAATACACATGGTGTGGGGCTGGCATGGGATGCATGTTCCATGGGGCGCCCTAATGACTGGCCCTGTGCACTGGCTCCAGGTCTGGTCAGGTGCTGCATGGAGCACACACTTTGTGACAGCCCCCTGTGCTGTGTGCAGCATGTGCTAGCTTTGGGGCTCAGTGTGCATGTGGCCCCCGGGGGCAGTGCCTGGGCCACATGCAGCACAGAAGGCTGGAGCAAGCAGGTGGAGTCAATCCAATGACCTGTGGCTGGATCATATGGCTCCACGGGCTGTATCCAGTCGCAAGACATATTTGACATCCCTGGACTAGATTGTGTTTGACCCATTGGTTATCTAAGCAGATGTAGGTGCCCAAGTGAGATTCTATTCCACCTTGCTTGAATCCCTGAAAATCCATAGCGCATCTACTTGTGTAACATGCCATGATCAGACCCTTACTTTTCAGTAAAATAAATAAATAAATAAATAAAATAAAAATAAAAAAAGCAGGTAGCAAGGAGGAGAAGGATCCACCGACCTGTTGCATTAACAGTTTGTTAGGGACTCAAGCAGGTTAGAACAGAATCACACTAACATACCTGTAACAGGGAGCCTTCTCAGGGCCGACTTACCTTTGGCCCACCCACCTGTTTCTGGGCCAACCGCCTGCCTTCTTGCCTGTCATGCCTTGTTGTTATCTAATTAATGATCTTAATTAGGCGGGAGGCTGCCCATTTCTTGTCCTGATGCCAGGGGGCGCTATCTGCAGCTCCGTTCCCCTACACCACAGCCCAAGCCTCGCAGATAGCATCTACAGATGTTAGTCTCACTGGCCCCACACCGGGCCCCAGAATCCTCCAGTCAGGACCCCTCTAAGATCCCGCCATTCAGGCAGCCTACCCTGCCTTCATTTGGGCTGCCTAGCTCCCTGAAACTATTTCCCCTCTCTGGCATGGTCCCCCTGGGACCTTTGGCCACACAGGCCCTGGCCTCACCTCCAAGGCCAATCGTGAACCCCAGGCCCTCAGCTCCGGGCATCCCTCATGGTGGGCCCCTGGCCCTTTTGACCGTTCTGGTCCTGGCCCCATCATTGACCAGTTGAGGGTACTCTACACCAGGCTTCTGAGCCTCTAGCCCCACTCTCTCTCTTGGGTTTACCTTCTTGATCCTACTAGTGGGTGACCCACCCAGTTGTGGGAGCTGGGGTTATTAAGGCACCCTGACCCACCTTTCGCCAGGGTGATAACTGGCCTGGCATTTCCTGGGGGCTTCTGCACCACTGGGAGTCCCACCAAGCCACCAGTTTTAGGTCATGCCCAGGACCAGGAGCCTCTTAGCCATCAGCTACAGCTCCTCCCTTACCTCCAGGATATTCCATGCAGCCTTGCAACCAGGCAATGTTACTGCCTACCCTGCCAGTAGGGAACTGCTGTGTTTTCATAGGTGGCCGGGGATCTAAAATGGCTGCCACAATCAAGCACCTGCTGGCTGCTTGGCTGAGTCCTTAAAGTGGCAGGCACCAACAGTGTCCTGCCACAATACCTAAGATCACTTACATGCCTGAGGGGTGGACTAGAATTAGGCCAACATGAACAGAGAGAGACAGATGAACTGTACCAGTCTGTACCCATGAGGCTTAGGCCAGGACAATGATGGTTGGGGTAGACCATTAGGGAACACAGGTTACCGGAACCAAGAGGGGGAATGCAAGAGACAGTCTGAGACATAAACCAAGGTCAGGTGCCCGGAGGCAGAGAACCAGTGCTGAGTTCCAAGGAGGTCAGGATCAAGAAAGCCAAGCTGAGTCACTCTACTTAAATCTTTCATCAAAAAACCCTCTCCTTACTGACTCAATCTGCCCCCTGCCACCTGTGATACTGGAAGGTCACAAAGAGTATATTCTCAAGCAGGTCTTAGACTTTAAGCTTGTCCAAGGCAAGCTCTACTACCAGATCAACTGGGAGGGCTATGGGCCTGAAGAACGATCTTGGGAACTGGCTGACCATATTCATGGACCTGAACTAGTACAGGACTTCCACCAGAAATACCCAGAAAAGCCAGGGCCCAGGCTGCCCAGGAGATGGCCCTGTTAGGGAGGGGTGGGTCTGTCAGGGCCTCTGATCAAGCATGCCTGGCTGGACCAAGCACTTGAGCTACCACACCTGCCCCGATCCTTGGCAAATGCATGTGCCTCAGTTCTCTGCAGTCAGATTGCCTTGCCTTCCTCTAGGGGAAGTCTCTTCCTCATTGCATCAATCTGCATGGCCTCCACCTGGGGTCATGTCAGCTCTTCTGCGGCCCTAGCTGGCCTTGGCAACTGAGGTACAGCTTCACACTCCAGTTGCTGCTCAGATGACAGAACACTGATACAGATACTAAGGTCAATAAATCTGTCTAAGGTATTTGGAAGTTTCACCAAGTCCAGCTCATCTTTAATGAGACCCTGCAGTCCCTGATGGAAGTGGAAATTTGGGCCACCACATTCCACTCAGTGTCAGCGACCAACCATTTAAACCTGGCAGCATAGCTAGATACTGGACGGTGCCTCTGCCTGAGGATCTGATTGGCTTGCTCCATAGTATGGACCTGATACAGGTCTCTGAAGATCTTAGCCATGACCTGGATAAATCTTTGATTTTGTCAAAAAGAGGGTCTGCTAATTTCAGAAGTGGGGAAGCCCAGGCCAAGGCATCACCACTCAGAAAGCTGGTTGCCAGTCCCATCTTGGCCATATCTGAAGGGTTGGTTTCAGGGTAGAGACAAAAAGTGAGGCAACACTGATGAATAAATCCTTGGGAATAGAAGGGACCCCTATCAAATTTGTCAGGTAGTAGAATACAGGGCTTGGGTTAAGACAAGTGGGCTAGCTGCCCTGATGGACCTGGAAGCAGGATGCATTGCTCTTGCGGGGCCACAATCTGGGCATGAAACCCATGCAAACAACAGCACACTTTCCTTGAGCACACTATCACTGAGCAACATCTACACTGTGCTACACTAGGGAGTAGAGCTGTAAAAATACAGCCAGCCCACTTGCTCTATGTGTGCTAAATGCCAAGAAGTGTTGCTGTTTTTTGGCACATGCTCATGACATACCTGGTGCCATGCTTTGGCTCTTGGTCTTGGGCATACTTAGCATAGCTTAAATAGCAGCTACAAGACATTCTCTCAGCACCTAATGTGTGCAGAGCAGGAGTGAATGGAAGGGGTATGTGTTCTTTCTTAGCTTAGTCCAGCATGGTATAACACACTCAAAAAGTCATTTGCTATAAAGATATCTTCCTATCTGTATAGTGGCTGCAATTGGAATTTTTTTTTTGTAAAGAAAATGCTCACAGAAATTGAGATGTACTTACAAAGGAGCTGTTATTTTTTTAAAGGTGCTATAGAAGGCTGGTTGGCAAAGGCTTTCAGCAGACTGCACACTACAGGCTGGAGATGTATGCAGGCTTGTGGGAGACTACAGCCAGATGCAGGCCGTCAGGACAGATTGCAAGCTGCCTAGGAGAACTGGACCAGCTACAAAGGATAATTAATTGGCCACAGGAAGTTAAAGGCTCCTAGGGAGAGGAGACAGGGGGTGGAGACTGAGAAAGGGCACAGGTGTGGGTGCTTAGCTGGTAATAACAGAACTGAGCCAAGGACCCTCTCAGGGTCTGGTAAGAGACCCAGGCCTGCAAGGTTGGAGGCAGCAGCACCATGAGGCTATGAGAGGGAACTCATGCAAGGGAGAGAAGGACTGCACTGTAGCACTGAGGGAGCAGGACAAAGCCAGCAGCACCTTCTCAGGGGCTGGAGAGACTGTGTCTCCCCTCTGTGGGCCATGTTATGTGTTATCAAGTAAGTACTGACTGATGTAAGCGATTTCCTGTGGGGCACTGGGTGCTGGCTGCAGCCCTGGCTGGAATTTTGACTGGGGTGTGTCAGTTCTCCTGCTGGAATTAGAAACCAGAGGTTCCAGGCTAGAGGGCCTTTCCCTGGCTCAGGCTGATTGCCACATTTGGGATCAAGAAGGAATTTTACTCCATGGTCAGACTGGTATGGACTGCAGGGGTTCTTGCCTTCCTCTGTAGCAGAGGACATGGCCCTCCTCCTTGGATCTCTCAGGTATACTTTAACAACCCTTGCATCCACAGCAAACTGAGAGCTGTTGTCCCCCTGCTTTACCTGAGGCAGATTAGGGTGCTCATGGTGTTTTAGGGCAATATGCCTTGTAGTTGTGTGCCAAGGTTGATTGTGTTATTTTAGGAATAGGTTACACAAGCACTTGTATGGGATAAATTGGATAGGGATGATCCTGCCTTGAGCAGGGGGCTGGATTAGATTACTTCAAAGGTCCTTTCTAGCCCTACTTTCCCATTATTCTGTGATTCTCAATATTTTGGGGCTAATGCTCTTGTTATCTGCATATTAATATTGACCCTCATTAACACTTTGCCTCAAGCTGACTCCGGGAGTCTGCAACAGTCAGGTGCTGAACAATCAACTTTTAACAAACCCTTAGAACAACTCTAAATATCACTGAGGAAAAAATCTACAGGTAGCACCCTGACAAATTCATAGTGGATAATTACTCCATAACAACTCAAATGGACCCAGGATGCAAATTTTACAACTGGATCTGAATTTAGGTTTCAGGCCATCTCCTCATAATAAACCACTGCACACTTGGCTGGGTAAAACTGCCTATGCAAGTATAAATGTTGCATAGGCACACATTTTCAGTTGTTAACCTGAGAGAGCAGGAAGGGGTGGGAGGTTAAGCAGCTTGTCCTCCCCACACCCTGCCCCCTGTTGCCTATCCCCTCCCACTACTTGCCCCTCCCTATGCCTGCACCCTATGCTTGAAACCTGCCATCTCCCTGGTGCTTCTCCCCCCTCGTTTACCCTCCCATTATCTTCCTCCCACACTGATTACCCTTTCTCCCCACTCCAGCCAAAGGCACTCTAGCCTCAAGCCTGCTCTAGCCTCAGGGGACAGGGCAAATTTGGCACCACTAATTTACAGAACTGGAAAGAGAGGTACATATATAGGGCCCTGTGTAGTCTGCAGTATAATACAAGTTTTGTGGCTATAATCCTATAATTTTCTGGCAAAAACTTATAAATTCTACAGCAGTATTATCTATTGTACTTATATGAAATGTCCTTCATTTCCAGTCATCTAAACTCCACCACTTGGTATGGACTCCACCACACTCCCACTCCAGCCTGGGGCATGGAGCATGTGTTTGCTCTGGCCCCAGTACAGCCTGGTAGTCTCAGTGGCAGCTCTAGCCCAGCCAGGCTCAAGAGCTTAGCCAGAGCTACCACCACCACATTAACTGTTGCTGCGTTGGGCTCGGGCTGGAGCTGCAGAGAGGGTAAGCAGTGGGGAGAAGGGGGTGGGAGGCAGGTGGGGAAACAGAGGCTGTAGGAGGTAGGGAGAGATGTAGCAGGGGGTGCTGAGGCTGTGGTTGGTGGTGGCAGGGATGGGGAGAAAGAGGGCAGAGATTGTGGGGGTCAGGCAGTATCTGTGGTTCTGGCCCTAACCTGAAGCCACCTGCCCCCATGCTGCCTTATACTCAGATCCAAGATGAGAGGCTTTTTACCTGCTATGTTAAATTAAGAATTTACATTTACATGATTCAAGTATATATGGTGCTATCATTCAGCAAGTTTGAATAGCATTTGCTTTTTAAAGACTGAATTCATGCAGTGTTTTAACTGTGATGCAGTCCACACAGTGAAGTGTAAAACAAGACATTCTGAAGATGCTCAAGTCCCTTTTTAAAAATACAGATCAGTTCCCCATCCACCTTCAGCTTTCCTGGTAGAAGATATGCTGACAGCCCATGTTCTTGAGGACCAGCTGCAATTTGAAGCTTTCATGACAGGTCCTATAAAGAGCCTCAGTCTGATTTTTCCTCTACATGATTATGTGTTGGTGTAATTCCAGTGCTCTTCCTGATTTATACCAGAGTAATTCAGATCTGAATCAGGCCAACTGACTCTGCCAAAGGAGCAGCGATGTGTTCAGAAGGGAATCCCCAGTAGAAACAGAAAATGTCATCAGGCTATAGAAAGAAATAAACAAAATACGAAATGGAGACAAAGTAAAATCAAAGGACTGCACACTTTAATGAGCAAGGATAGCTTACTACCAGCCAGTGGAGGGGTCACAGGAATGTATACACACACGCACACAGAATATGAATCATAATACACAGGGAAATGGGCTCATTCAACCCTACAGAACATGTTTTATTGCCAATGAAAAAAAATTGAGACCAAAAATAACTATGTTAAAATATCTCAGTGTCACCGATAACAACTCAATGAAACCTTTGTTCTGAGTTAAGTGATAGTCTAGAAAGTCAACAACATTTCAGGACATATAAAGAATGCAATAGAAAATATCTGGAAATTACTTTCAGATATTTCAGAAAGAAAGCCTAGGCTTCAGCACTACATCAGGCTGGGAGTCAGACGGTCTGGCATCTTGCAGGATCTCTCCCTAAACCAAGCACTCGCTCTCATCTCATCTGGGATACTATAGTCAATCTTGGGTGACCTTAGATAAAGCAGACAGTGCTGAGCAAATTAAAAAAAATCATGGAAAGCCTTCTGAATGAAGAGAGGGTTGGAAGGCTTGGACTGTGTAAAGAAAAGATACAGTAGAGGGATACAAAACATTAAATAATGTTGTGATAATAACTGAAGTACCTCTGATTATTCTTTTGTATAATAAAAGAGCAAGGGATATAGAATCATAGAATTATAGAAAATAAGGGTTGGAAGGGACTTCAGGAAGTCATCTAGTCCAACTCCCTGCTCAAAGCAGGACCATCCTTAACTATATTTTCTCAGCCAAGGTCTTATCTAGCCAGGTCTTAAAAACATTCAAGGATGGAGATTCTATAACATACCTGGGCAGCCCGTTGCAGTGCTTTACTACCCTCCTAGTGAGAGAGTTTTTCCTAATATCTAACCTAAACTTCCCTTGCTGCAACTTGAGACCATTGCTCCTTATTTTGTCATCTGCCACCATTGAGAACAGTCTAGCTCCATCCTCTTTGGAACCACCCTTCAGGTAGCAGAAGGCTGATATTAAATCCCCCCCCTCAATCTTCTCTTCTCCAGACTAAATAAGCCCAATTCCTTCAGCCTCGCCTCATAAGTCACATGCCTTAGTCTCCTAACTAGTTTTGTTGTCCTTCACTGGACTCTTTTCAATTTGTCCACATACTTTCTGTACTGGGGGCCCCAATACTGGACACAGTACTCCAGATGTGGCCTCACTGGTGCCAAATAGAGGGGAAGAATCATTTCCCTTGATCTGCTAGCAACACTCCTACTAATGCAGCCTAGTATGCTGTTAGCCTTCTTTGCAACAAGGAAACAATGTTGTCTCTCATTCAGCTTATTGCCCATTTTATCCCACAGGTCCTTTTTGGCAGAGCTGCAGCTTAGCCAGTCAGTCTCCACCCCTTTTGGTGCATGAGATTGTTTCACCCTAAGTGCATGACTTTACATTTGCCCTTATTGAGCCTCATGAGATTAGTTTTGGTCCAACCCTCAATTAGTCTAGGGCTCTCTGAATCCTAGTCTTACTCTCCAGCATATCTACTACTCTACTCAGCTTGGTGTCATCTGTAAACTTGCTGAGGGTGCAATCAATCCCATCTTCTAGGTTGTTGATAAAGATATTGAAAAAAATCGGCCCCAGGACCAACCCCTGGGGCAATCCATTTGATACCAGCTGCCTCTTAGATGTCAAGCCATTGATTACTACCCTTTGACCCCAATGATCCAGCCAGTTTCCTATCCACCTTACAGTCCCTTCATCCAACCCATACTTCCTTAGCTTGCTTGCAAGAATGCTGTGAGAGACCTTATCAAAAGCCTTGTTAAAGTCAAGGTACATCAAGTCCACTGCTCTCCCCGCATCCACAGAGCCAGTTATCTCACCATAGAAGGGAATCAGGTTGGTCAGACATGACTTGCCCTTGGTGAATCTATGCTGACTGTTCCTAATCACCTTTTCCTCCAAGGGCTTGAAAATCAATTCCTTGAGGACCTGCTCCATGATTTTTCCATGGAGTGAGGTGAGACCGTCTGTAGTTCCATAGATCCTCCTTTTTCCCTTTCTTAAAGATGGGCGCTATATTTGCCCTTTTCCAATCACTCGGGACCTCTCCCCATCTTCATGAGTTTTCAAAGATAATGGCTGTGGCTCTACAATCATGTCAACTCACTCCCTCAGCACCCTCAGATGCATCATGTCTGGCCCCTGGACTTGTACCTGTCCAGCTTTTTTAAATAGTCCCTAACCTGTTCTTTTGCTGTTAGCTGCACACCTCCCCAAACTGTGCTGCCAGGTGTAGGAGTCTGGGAGCTGACCTTACCTGTGAAAAAAGGCATTGAGTACTTCAACCTCCCCATTCAGTAAGCTAACCACACTTTCTCTGATCTTCCTCTTGTTGCTGACATACTTGTAGAAACCCTTCTTGTTACCCTTCATGTTCCTTGCTAGCTGTAACTCCAATTGCACTTTGGCCTTCTTGATTTCATCCCAGCATGTCTGAAGAATATTCTTATACTCCTCCCTAGCCATTTGTCCAAGTTTCCACTTGCAAGTTTCCTTTTAGTGTTTTAGCTCACTGAAAAGTTACCTGCTAAGCCAACCTGGTCTCCTGCCATACTTACTAGTTCCCGCACATCAGGATGGTTTGTTCCTTGCCCTCAGGAAGTTTTCTTTAAAGTACAGCCAGATCTCCTGAACTCCTCTCACTCTCAGACTGGCCTCCCAGTGGATCCTGCTCATCAGTTCCCTGAGGGAGTCAAAGTCTGCTTTTCTGAAATCCAGGGTCCTTACTCTGCTGCTCTCCTTCCTTCTTTCCTTTTCTCAGGATCATAAACTCAATCACCTCATGATCACTGCTGCCATTCACTTAGAATCATACAAGTTAGAGTTGGAAGGGACTGCAGGAGGTCATCTAGTCTAACCCCCTGCTTAAAGCAAGACCATCCCCAACTAGATCATCCCAGCCAAAGCTTTGTCTAGCCGGGTTTTGAAAACCTCCAAGGATGGAGCTTCCACCACCTCTCTGGGTAACCTGTTCCAGGGCTTTACTATTACACTCCTAGTGAAAAAATTCTTCCTACAATCTAACCTAAACCTCCCTTGCTGCAACTTGAGACCCTTGCTCCTTGTTTTGTCATCCGCCACCACTGAACACAGTCTGGCCTCCACCCTCTTTCATACCCCCTTCAGGTAGTTGAAGGCTGCACTTCTACATTCCCCACCTATTCTTCCCTGTTTGTGAGTAGCAGGTCAAGAAGAGCATGGCCCCTAGTCAACCTCTCCAACACTTGCACCAGGAAGTTGTCCCCAACACTCTCCAAAAATTGCCTGGATTGCCTGTGCACTGCAGTATTGCCCGCCCAGCAGATGTCAGGGTGATTGAAGTCCTCCATGAGGACCATGGCTTGTGATTGGGAAACTTGCGTTAGCTAACTGTTTGAAGAACGCCTCAGTCACCTCATCCTCCTGGTCTGGTGGTCTATAGCAGACAACCACCATGACATCACCCGTGTTGCTTTGCCCTCTGAAAGTCTCTGGGTTATGGTCAACAGGCCTATGTTTAGTTTCAACAGGCCTATTTCCAGTTTCAGACTTGAGCTCTGAGCAATCATATGGCTTTTACATATAGTGCTCCCCCTCTTCTCCTCTGCCTGTTCTTCCTGAACAGTTTATACCATCCATGACAGTGCTCTGGTCATGCGAGGTATGCCACCAAGTCTCTGTTATTCCAGTCATGTCATAGTGCCATAAGTGGGCCCTTATGCAAGGACTTCCAATTCTTCCTGCTTGTTTCCCAGGCTCCATGCATTTGTGTGCAGACACCGGAGGTAACTAGTGGATTATCGGGATGAATGAGAAGGCCTCCTCTGTTGCCCTCTCCTTGTGCTTCCCCCAAGCCACCTGCTTCCCCACATAAGTCAGGGCTTTGGTCTCTATCCACCAGTGAAATATTAAGCAAAATTTAAAAAACCACCACAGATAAACAAATGATATTTTCCATACTATGTAAGCCAATAAATCAACATCTAAAAACTATTGATAATTTTATTATTTTTAGTAATTTCTATCCAATTTTTTTGTATATTTCCTACCTGTGTTTCATTATGACTTAGTTCTATGCCTTTTAACTGTGTCCAACATCCTTTGTAATTTATACAGTTCCTATCCAGCTCTTCCCCCAAGACTAGTGGATAAACTTGTTTGGCAAATTCTCATCCTGTTCTTCTGGGAAATTAATAGCAAAATAATTTCCTTGCAGTTTCCAGGTTCCCTTCTACAGTTCAACATTATTATGTCTAGTGAACAGCCTCCTGTTTTACCTGTCAATCATGGTGCATTTAAGCTAATAAATTATTATTCATAAAGAAGAAAGCTATGTATCGTTCATGATCAGTTACAACCTAGGTGATGAAGTTCCCGTTCTTCTTCTTTATCAGTTAATTTATGTTCCATATAATTCTTCTAATCGATGCTTAAAGGTGAACTGCAAAGCAAGAGCTTCCTCTGTGTGTGACTCTGTGTTTGTGTAAAGATAGCCTCATAAATTTAAAGAGTTATTTTTCTACTTATTTTTCACTTTGAGAAATAGCAGGATTTGATTTCCCTGTTTTTGTTGGAGAACTCTTCAGAGGACAGGAGGGAGATAACAACATGAGCTTTTTATTCATATTTCAGTAGAAAAACAACATTGTATTCACAGTTTTGAACATGACCTCTGGCCTATTAAAAATACAAAACAAATATGAGGACTCTAGCGTATATCAGCACTGCATTCAGTCTCCTGACTAGCTTTTGTTTCATTATGTTCTCATCAGCCAAATAGGCTTTAAAATCCTGTAAAATATGATATTTTCTTTCATATTTGTTTTGTGTCTTTCATCAGGATGATTCATAAAATATACTGTCTGACAGTGGGTAGAACAACTTCCACCCACAAATCAGCTTCTGGCTATAAAGGGTGCTCAACAACTTGGAATAAAACAGCAGTTCAACACAACTCCTCTCAACAAATTATTTTTTGACACAATGTGGACAAATACATTTTAAAAGGAACAATCACATGTACAAATATAAAACTGGAAATGACTGGCTGGACTGCAATACTGCAGAAAAGCATTTGGGAATGGCAACAGATCACAAACTGTGTATGAGTTAACAATTTAATATTGTTGTGAAAAAAGGTTAATCACATACTGGGCATATATTGACAGAAGTGTTGCATACGATCACAGAAACTGATTCTTCTACAGTACTGGTGAGGCCTCATCTAGAGTACCATGCGGACAGCACACTTTGGACACTTTGCCTGAAAGCTTGCAGAAAAAAGATATATTTTTGGCGATTTCTTAGTTGGTCTAATAAAAGGTATCATCTCTGAACCAAGAGTTCTAGAGTTTTGCATTTATTTTTGTCTCAGACCAACACGGCTACCAAATACATCCCTGAAACGTAGAAGATGCTTAATTTTAGCTGTTTGGGATTTAAACTTCACTACTGAACAACAAGGAAGATTTCTTCAGATCCCTGCCTGTCTGCCAGCTGACACCACCAGGGAAAGAATCCTGCTTTATCTGCACATCAAAGAGCAACTCACAAAGACAGTCACATGGACCCAGGGGAACAGACTTCCACCTTCAGCTTCCTCTGTGCAAGAATGAAGTTTATTTTCTACCTATGGGGACTTTTTACCATCTTTAATTTTCCCTGAGACCTAAATGCCTGAAAGCTTGCAGAGAGAGATTTTTTGCAATTTCTTAGTTGGTCTAATAAAAGGTATCATCTCTGAGCCAAGAGTTCTAGAGTTTTGCATATTTTTGTCTCATGATCAACACAGCTACCAAATACATCCTTGAAATGCTTTGGACAGCACACCTTAAGATCCCCTCTACACATTACCATGATTAAAATGTTAATTGCAACATAAATGACACATGCACTCAATTTAAAATGGTAAATCAGCCACAAAGGGGCAAATCAGCCATAAGAATGTTCTATAAATGTAGCAGGGGTGTAGGTTGTAGCCGTGTTGGTCTAAGGACATAGGATGGAAGAGCACACACCAACTGCTGAAACTTCCTTAGCCTGACGAAGGGTTTTTGAACCCGAAAGCTTGCTAAATAACTATTCTCCAACTATTTGGGTTGGTCTAATAAAAGATATCAAATTCACCCAAGGAACCTTGTCTGCCTATAAATGTAGAACATTTTTATGGCTGATTTGTGTGGTGACTTAAATTGAACATGTAGCAACCCTGGGGCAGGGGCTGACAATCAGCTGACTGTTGCTTCCAGCTCCAGGTCATGGGGCTCTTACACTAGGTGTCAGCTGTGAGCTGATTGTTGGCCCCAGCCCTGGAATTGCACTGGGGCCACAGATGACAATCAGTTAGGGGTGCACCAATAAAGATTTTTTGGACAATACTGATGGTTGATTATTAAACAGCTAAATCAGCTGATACCGATCCAATTGCCAACATGCAGCATGGCAGCTTGGAGAGCAGCATCCGGCTGGTAAGTCTGTGGTAGGGAAGAGGTGTGGGGGCGGGGGGCAGATTGAGGCCCCCCACAGGGAAGAAGGGAGTGGGGCTGGAACTGGGGCAGGTGCAGGCACTGCCCAGCCGGGGTGGGGCAGGGTGGAGGTGGCTCGTCCAGGGGACACAGGGGGGTGGGGAGACTCCCGGTGCTGCACACCTCCCCAGGGGAGGCATGGAGAACATGTACCCCCTGGATTTGTGTGTGGGGTGAGGGCGGGCTGCCTGCTGCAGGCTTGGGGCCGTGACTTGCACCGCCTCTTCCTGGAGGGGTCTGGGCCAGAGCTGCACTTGGGGTGGGTGGTGGCAGTGTTGGGAGGGGGCCTATGGTGAATTCTGGGGTGGCTGCAGGCCACCCCCCCCAGTGCCGCCCCCACCCACCCTGAGCACAGCCCTGGCCCAGCCCCCACACCAGGAAGAGGCTGGCGCAGCCCACCCTCGCCCCAAGCACAAATCCAGGAGGCACGTGCTCCCCATGCCTCCCTCAGGGGTGTGTACAGCAGCAGGATCTGCCCTCCCTTCCCCTCATATGAGCCACCTGTGGCTCCATCCCACACCCAGCCCCACCCCAGCTGGGCAGCGTCTGCCCCTGGCCCGGCCCCAGCCCCACTCCCTCCCTCACTGTGAAGGCCTTGGTCTGCCGCCCCAAGCCCTTTCATCCCCCAACAGGCTTACTGGCCAGACGCTGCTCTCCAACCTGCCAGGCTGCATTCCTGGTCATGTGTATGCTACAGCTGCACGCATGCACATTATATTTATCGGTGACATTACTGGCCACATCAGCAAAGAAAGCTGATAATGTCAATTTTCCTTTTATCAGTGCAGATACAATATGGGCCGATACATTGGTGCACCTCTACAATCAGCTGATTGCAAATGCTTGGCCCAGCTCCAGCCTGCACTGAGGCTGGTTGGAGGCCCTGGTGGGGTCTCAGGGCTGAAGGTGACAAGCAGTTGATTGCCAGCCCTGACCTGTGGGCACCTGACTGATTCATAGATGCTAGGGTCGGAAGGGACCTCAATAGATCATCGAGTCCGACCCCC
>NW_005842306.1:723199-723669 GCF_000455745.1 Alligator sinensis | reverse complement strand
AGTCTAAATCTGCTCTCTGCTAGCTTGTGGCCATTATTTCTTGTAACCCCCGGGGGTGCCTTGGTGAATAAAATCTCACCAATTCCCTTCTGTGCCCCCGTGATGAACTTATAGGTAGCCACAAGGTCGCCTCTCAACCTTCTCTTGCGGAGGCTGAAGAGGTCCAGGTGCCCTAGTCTCTCCTCATAGGGCTTGGCCTGCAAGCCCTTAACCATACAAGTGGCCCTTCTCTGGACCCTCTCCAGGTTATCCACATCTCTCTTGAAGTGCGGCACCCAAAATTGAACGCAGTACACCAACTGCGGTCTGACCAGTGCCCGACAGAGGGGAAGTATCACCTCCTTGAATCTGTTCGTCATGCATCTGCTGATGCATGATAAAGTGCCATTAGCTTTTCTGATGGCTTCGTCACACTGCCGACTCATGTTCATCTTGGAGTCCACTAGGACTCCAAGATCCCTTTCCGCTTC
>NW_005842306.1:716843-722329 GCF_000455745.1 Alligator sinensis | reverse complement strand
CTTAGGAACACTGAGGCAAAGAACTCATTGAGGGGTTCAGCCTTGTCCCCCCTGTCCGTCACCAATTGCTTCTGCCCATTTAGTAGGGGTCCTATTCCACCCTGGGCTTTCCTTTTACTCCCTATATAGCTGAAAAACAGCCAACAAAGACTGAATTTGCTGGTGCAGGAGAAGTCTGGGATTATGATTTCTGGCTCTGCTCCCACTGGCAAATAGAAAGCGTGCGACTGGGATCTGATCTTCAATCCCAAAATCACATCTTCTGCCATGAATGGGTGGCATGGCAAGAGGCATGAGTGTTAGGATCAAGGATCAGACCCCATGGTGTCTGTATTTAAAAATATATATATATTAAAAAAAGAAAAGTGTTCCAGGGGCCTAAAAAAGAAGTAAAAACATTTGGCAAAATAGCAACAAAAATACTTAGAGGTCCCAAAGCATGACATATGAGCAAAAGGTTGGGAGAAACGGGATTGTTTACTTTAGAGAAAACTGAGAGGGGACTTGATATTGGTGTACAAATACTTGAAGGGATGCAAATTACTCCTGGTCAGCCTAGGCAGCAGGGGGCCAAAGGGGCAGAGAGAGCTGTCTGGGCTCGGTGGGATGCTGCCTACCAGTCCTGTGGAGCTCAGGATGGGTCCTGATCTCCACATGGCTGGGAGACAGCTGCCTGGCAGCTGGGACAGCTCTTCCCACTCCATGGAGATCAGGACCATCCCCCATGTCTCCTGCCAACCTGGGGCTGGCACTTGGAGAAGCCTGGAGCTCCCCCTGGCTGCTGCAGAGTGGGGCAGAGGAGGGCAGAAGTAGCCTTAGACTGAACTGCTTGTGACAGGCATATGTTCAGATGTGTGCAGGGGTGCAGTTTAATGCGCTTGAATTTTCAGCGCAGAAAATTCAGGCACATTAATTCCACATATAAATGTACCCATTAAAACTGGATCCACATTTTGTAAATGGGTCCTATCTTTAGAGCAGACAAAATCAACCTTCTGCACGTACCTAACTGCTTCACTTTGGCGTACCTGAAATCCAGATCTTACTAACCCGTTCATTATTTCTAATGTCCAAGACCAGGCATTGGTAGTCGTGCAATGGCTACTACAAATACCAACATAGAAACCAATACAGAGATCTAACTGACTGCATTGAGGTAGCCAATTTTGAAAGTGCTAGTGTTCAGAAGACAGACAAGGTTCTTTGGGTAAATCTGATATCTTTTATTAGACCAACTCAAAAAATTGGAAAAATTCTTCTTAGCAAGCTTTCAGGTTTAAATACCCTTTGTCAGGCTGTGGAAGCATCTGCAATTGGTGTGTCAGGCATCGTCAGGCTGATGAAAGCATTCCATCCAGGAAGAGCACACACCAACTGTAGATGCTTCCTCAGCCTGATGAAGGGTATATAAACCTAAAAGCTTGCTAAGAAGCATTTTTCCAACTATTTGAGTTGGTCTAATAAAAGATATCAGATTTACCCAGAGAACCTTGTGTGCCTATGTCCTTAGACCAACACAGCTACAACCTACACCCCTGTAACATGGAAGTATTCAGAAGACAAATTTTATTCTAACTCTATACTTCCACACTCTTGGCAAGGAGGCTTCTTGGAAAGAAAATACATTTCCAGTGCTACAAAAGATCTTAATCAAGTCATGCCTGCAAGCACCATCTGACAAGTGTACACTTGTTTGTCTGGAACATTCTGTGTTCCGTTACGTTGGTCATGTCCTATCATGTTGGAAGATTAAATATGGACCGCTGTGACTGATACAACCTGAAATGAAGCATCTGGCAGGATAAAAGGGAGAACCACCTTATAAAATCTATCCTGTGAGGAAATTCTCTTTCCTCCCCCCACACGCAAGGAAGGGAACATTTAAAATATTTATTTTTAAGCCCAGAGCACCACTTGGACATTACAGGGCTTAGAATCTAATAGTATAATATGGAGCCAGAAACAATGAAAGAAGTGTTAGATCCTCATCAAGCAGTGTAGACAAGAAACTGAGCTATCACATTGTTCTGTTTCCCACAGAAAATCTTGCCCATGTCAACATGCTTCTTTTGAGGGATAACAGATAGTATTTGACAAATTTCCAAAGTGAAGATATAGATGAATTCCTGTCAGGCTAAGACACCCACCTTTAACTAAAGGCATGTGGAGCTTGAAGTAGTTCAGCGTTAGAACAAGCAACCTCTGTGAATTGGAGTCAAAGCTGCAATGAATTTTCAGATCTCAGTGTGACAGCTAAGTCTATAAGCAGTGTGAAACACATGTATAACTATCACCATGGTCTTTCCTGATGCGCCAGGCCAATAGTGATTTCACTGCTATAGCTACTGCACCAGGGACAGAGGCAAAGTCCCAGAGATGTGTACTGATATTTCAAAATGGAGCTTCCCTTGTCACTTGAGATCACCCAATGAAGTCCCGCAGCAAAGATACAGCTTTCTAATAACGGTTCAGTGCCTTTTCGACAGGTTTAATCCTCCAGTTCAATATGCATTACTTCAATGTACATTATTTTATATTTGTGTGTATAAGTAATACACACATGCATACACACACACACACACACACATGCACAAACACGAGCAAATATGTTGTGCTAAACATTTTTCTTCCAGAAATCTGGCAGTGGAGGGTAGCAAATACTGCTGTCACCACGCCCCTCCTGCCAAATTTCCAGACCCATAGGGAGACTCATGGTCTAGATGACATGGCCTCACAAGTTGGAGATTGAGCACCACTGATCTAATTAATACAATCACAATAAAGTTTCAAGGGGAAAAAAGTCAAAGGTCTGCTCAAACCAAGCAGCAAGTTGGGGTACTGTGGTTATGACAAGATGATTTATGCAGCCAAAAGTACTCAAGAAAATCATGTAGCTAGCATCACATCCAGCCCAGATGACCAGGTACTTACTTACTTCCCAGGTATTTAGGTCTGCCACCTTTGGTATAGATCCAGAGCAAGGCTTGAGTACCTCTGGAACCACAGGGAGACATCTTAATCATTCTGCCATCTCAATCCACTAATAAGGTTTCAATATAGTCAAATCAAGATTAATTCGTACGCTATGGGTTGATCACTTTTATGTTGCAATATCAGTCATAACCCTTAACCACTCCTCTTCTGTGAACAGCTTAGCATTAGAGGTGTGCAGAAATTTAATCTGAAACATGAACATCTAAAACAAATCAAGTGTTGTTGTATTTGCATTCATTCAGAATCATCTGTGTTCTCATTTGCACATGGTGCTTTCTCTGTGGGTGGAAACAGATTTTGCCTTTCATCACCTTTGTTCCGTCTTAAAAATGTTTATGGTGGCACAAAGTGATAACAAATACACACCCATACCTCTTGTCACAGCACAACAAAAGGTAGCAATAAATTGTGCTGCTTTATTGTGGCGGATGTCTATTTATTTCATCGCAGGAGAGTGTGGTCAACAATAGCTGTACATGCTCTCCAACTGCCCCAGACAGGGGCTTGTGGGACCCAGTCCTGCACACCCTGGCAATTTCTGCAAAAGACCAGGCCCTGCAAGCCCTGGGAATGCCTGCCTAGCTTTATCTACTTCCAGAAATTTGCCTCTGGCAATTTGGGTTCCCCACCTCCACAGACTCATCCCAGAGATTGCCAGTGGCACGACTCTGGAAGTGGGGAACCCCAACTTCTCCCACTTCCAGAGACATACCCTGGAGATCCTGGGGGAACATTTCTAGAAGTGGGAGAAGATGGGACACTCAGGTGCCAAACGGGCTCTGGCGTGGTCTCAGGGTTGAGACGACCAATCGATTGATTGGTAGCCCAGCCTCAGGACTGCACTGCAGCATGGAATTTGCTCTGGTGCAGTCCCAGAGGTGAGACTGCCAAGCAACTGATTGGCCAAGCAGCTGATTGGCGGCCCCCGCTCCAGGATTGTACTTGAGTGTCCCAGCTTTTCCCACATCCAGAAACACACCCCTCGGATTTCTGAGTGTGAATCTCTGGAAGCAAAGAACACATTTCCCATTGTCTTGTAAGATCAATGGGCAGGACAACAGCTAACGTGTTTTGCCCAATGTAGTAGATCAGCTGTGCTGGGATGAATCCTGGCACAGCTGTTCCATGTCATTTGGTGATATCTATTTCTAGCCTAATAAGAAGATCCCTAATCTGATTTCATTCTAATTTGACTCCACAAGGCTACAAACCAACTTTCCTCAACGTCTTTGATTCCAGACTCATCAGACTAACTGCAAACCAACTTTCCTTTAGGTCTTTGATACTGGACTCATCAGACTAAGTGTTTTAATGAAATCATACTGTGCCTCTTTTACCAGAGGCTCTGTTTTTATTAAATAGCAAGTATTTCAGAGCAAGGCAAGGGGATTATTAAAACTGTTAGAAAACACCTTTTACTTAACAGTGTTCTTACAGAAAATTATCATTCTTTGCTATTTTGTCTACACAGTTAAGAAAGAAGGGGGAACCTAGAGGTGGCAGGTCAAATGCCACCTGGTAAACAAATTAAGAGGCTGTGACTTGTAACTTGTAAACAAGTTAAGAGGCTGTAACTGGTAAACAAGTTAAGAGGCTGTGACTTGGATGACTACACAGTCCGGTGGGTGGTGAATTGGCTAGAGGGTCATACCCAGAGAGATGTACTGGATGGGTCGGTATCGACATGGAAGGGTGTGGGCAGTGGGGTCCCGCAGGGCTCGGTCCTTGGACCGATACTCTTCAATGTCTTCATCAGCGACTTGGACGAGGGAGTGAAGTGTACCCTGTCCAAGTTTGCGGATGACACAAAACTGTGGGGAGAAGTGGACACACCGGAAGGCAGGGAACAACTACAAGCAGACCTGGACAGGTTGGACATATGGGCAGAAAACAACAGAATGAAATTCAACAAGGAGAAATGCAAAGTGCTGCACCTAGGGAGGAAAAATGTCCAGCATATCTACTGCCTAGGAAATGACCTGCTTGGTGGCACACAAGCGGAAAGGGATCTTGGAGTCCTAGTGGACTCCAAGATGAACATGAGTCCGCAGTGTGACAAAGCCATCAGAAAAGCTAATGGCACTTTATCGTGCATCAGCAGATGCATGACGAACAGATCCAAGGAGGTGATACTTCCCCTCTACCGGGCTCTGGTCAGACCACAGTTGGAGTACTGCGTGCAGTTTTGGGTGCCGCACTTCATGAGAGATGTGGATAACCTGGAGAGGGTCCAGAGAAGGGCCACTTGTATGGTTAAGGGCTTGCAGGCCAAGCCCTATGAGGAGAGACTGGGGCACCTGGACCTCTTCAGCCTCCACAAGAGAAGGTTGAGAGGCGACCTTGTGGCTACCTAAAAATTCATCATTGGGGCACAGAAGGGAATTGGTGAGGTTTTATTCACCAAGGCACCCCCAGGGGTTACAAGAAATAATGGCCACAAGCTAGCAGAGAGCAGATTTAGACTAGACATTAGGAAGAACTTCTTCACAGTT
>NW_005842306.1:690947-716787 GCF_000455745.1 Alligator sinensis | reverse complement strand
CTCTTTCCTGCCTATGCAGGGGGTCAGACTCGATGATCTATTGAGGTCCCTTCTGACCCTAGCATCTATGAATCTATGAAATTAGACACAATATCATATAATGAAAGGATCTGTGCGCCACAGATCCTGTAAAAGTTCAGGCTCAATTTTGTTTGCTTTTCTTAAAGTTAAGAATAAAGAAAAATCTGAGAAAGATGCAGTTTTATATACCAGTTCAAATAGCTGTAATCTATTGAGACTGGGATAGTCTCAGCCTTTTACATGATTCCTATTTACATAAGGGTCATAGAATTACAGGACCTCAAATGACCTGATCCTTCTCACCAGTGCTACTGTCTAGCCAGTTATCTCCCATTCTGTATGTGTGCATTTAGGTTTTTTTTCCCTTCGTATAGCACCTTACATTTCTTTCTTTTCTTTTTTATAAAAAAGTCATATATTAATGACTCCAACTTACAAAGTAACAAATTTAACATTTAAAAATACATCCAATCCCCTAAAATACATGTAAAAGCAAGTATTTATTCTCCAACAACATAGCTCTCTTAATTCAAGTCAACGTTCACAGAGGAGTCCTCCATTCTTTTCTCTTCTTCCTTTCAGTCACTAACAGTTCCTTTTTATTTTGGACGATGTTAAGCTGTTATATTTCTTCATCTTACATGTAATAACCTATTTAACAATTAACACCTTATATTTCTGTTGAATACTATTTTACTGCCTGTAGACCAGTTCTCCAATTGATCAAAATCCTTTTGAATTCTAATCCCCTCCTCCAAAGTGTTGCAACCCCTCCCACTATTATGGCACCTGTAAACTTGATCAAGCAAGTTTCTACCTGTAGCCATGTCATGAATACAAATGTTAGTAGAAGCTGACCCGCAACGGACACCTATGGAACCCCACTTGCAACCTGCTGCCATTTTGACATCAAACCATTTATAATTGCTCTTTGCTTGCTGTTTGTTACTTAATGAACTACTACATATCCATCTAACTATGTAGCCACCACATAGTTTACTTATGAGCATGTTATGTAGGATTGTGTCATGTGCCTTACTAAAGCCCAATCTATTGTATTCCTCTCATGCATTACTCTACTTATCTCTTCAAATAAGGAAATCAAGTTGGTTTGGCATTTGTTCTTAACAAATACATACTGACTGCTATTGATCACTCTTTCCTTCTCTAGATGTTGAAAGTTTTATAATTTGTTCAAAAGGCAATCAGGACTTGTAGTAGAGATGATATCTTTTATTAGACTAACAAGATTTTTGCAAAAAAAAAATCTTTAATTGCAAGGTTTCAGGCACAAACACCCTTCATCAGGCATTGGAGAAAAGATTGTAAAAGTTCTTCTGGGTAGAAATGATTCAATATGATTCAAAAGATAATTTGTTCAAGTAACTTCCAAAGTATTGGAGTCAGGTGGCTGGTCTGGAATACCGCAGGTCCTTCTTTTTCCCATTTTTAAAGATGAGCACTATGTTAGCTTGCCTCTAGTCCTCTGGAACATTGTCTGTCATCTGTGATTTTGCAAACAGTATTGCCAGTGGTTCTGAGATGCCTTCAGCCAGTTACACTAACAGCCCAGGATGAATTTCATCAGGCCCTGCCAACTTCATTCAAGTTCAGTCCAAACTAAAGTGCAGTCAAGTGCTGAAGCCTGAAGTCAGACAAACTCAAACAGGAAATAAGAAACAGTTTAATAATAAATGACAGCAATTAACCACTTGTGATGATTATGTGGTTGTACTGTTTGTTTTGATGTTCTATGTTTAAAATATTTTCTTTGGATAGTTTCTTGTTCTGGCAGAGAAAGGTTTAATGGTTGAACTGTAGCGGGGCTGGGTGTGGGCTGGCTCATGGCACTCTGCCCTCTGGATGTTGCTTGGAAGGGATCGTTTCCTGAGGGCACGGCTCTTTCTAGAAGGGGAGGCGATATAAGCCAAGGAGTGTGGATGAGGTCAACTGAATTCATGGCTCATTATAATCTACCAGATTCCTGTTCACTGCTGTTCACCTCACAGGTGTTAATGACCCTCTCTTTTTAATGGTCTTGATGTTCCATTAATCAAGCTATTCTTTTTTTGGCATTTTTTGCTGTCTGTTCCTGGTCACTCTTCTCCCATTTCACAGCCCAGAAAACTGCTTTTAGGTTTTTTCCAAAATCCTAGATCCACCCATTGACTCCAGTCTTTAGCACTAGCTACAGTCTCAGGTTTGGGCTGGGCAGGAAAGGGAGGGTGAGTAGTTGACAGGCTCTGTCCCTGCTCTCTACAGCCCTAACTCTAGAAAAATCTTTTTTTCCCCTCATTCTGCCTAACCAGAAACAAAGTATGTATCTTATCTGGGGACAGATCATCATTTTAGGTTTTACTTGTAATTCAAATACTTGCAGACAGAAGAAATATTTAAAGCTCTGATCTTATGAAGACATATTCACTGTGGGTATGTTTGCATGTGTGCCTGACTGTGCAGTTGTTACTGTGCATTCATTTAGTACTTGCTTTAGCAAGTGCTAAATGACTGCGCAGTAACCACCAGTACTGTGTAGCCTCAGCGCCGCACGGATCTTTTCCCATTCTAGTGCGCAGTAGCAGCAGCATCATGATTTGTGCCCACCAATGCTACATTGCCATAGCAATGAGCTATGTCGCTGTAACTTGTTGCTACAGTGACATAGAGTCTCATGTAGACACACCCTGTATGTATCCTATTTAGTCCTACAATTTGAAAGAGCCTACTCAGCAGACAGCACCTGAGTATGTTTTGCAGTGTTGTAGCCTACACTGAAAGTCCTCTCAATTGGATTAAAGCCCTAAATCAAACACGAAATGTTGAGAAAGGCCTTGGCAGGACAGCTCTGTAGAGATGTGATAGTTGTGGTTTTTTTTAAACCATGGAGCACAGAAAAGCAGTACTTGTGACAAACCAGTTAATAATTGAAGACTATCACAGCCAGGAAAGTGGTACATACAAAACAAAGATGAGTCTAAAGAGAAAATTATGGTTCCCTCAAGCCAAAATCCCGAAGACAACAAAGTAAAACTATATCTCTGTCACCTGATTTATCCATGGTATGATGTTACCAGCTGCAGAAATTGGTTGCAATGCTGCCAGTTCAAGTCATAAACTTTTCCTGGATATAATTTATGCTGCCCTGTGTGGCTGGTTACTGTACTGAAGGTAGCCAGAACTTCAAGTGACCATTTCCATGACAGTTACAATGAGAGATTCACTCATCCCATCCAATGTTCCCTCTAAGGTGTAGCGATCCATAAGCACCTCGCTTCAGTCCGTGAGTGTGCCGCTTTGGTCCATTCCCAAATTGGTCCTGCTTCCCCCTTTAATATTATACTGTGTACCAGATGCATTCTTTAATATTCGTCTCAGTCTATTAATTATCTTGTTAGATGTTTTTCTTTAAAGGCCCAATTCTGCTTTTAATTTGCATTGTTGTAAATAACAGAAGAAACTAGCTGTAACACCCACATGCTACCTTGTAATCATGTTGATGTGGCCAGGATTAAGACTTAATTAATACTTAAATATGGGCAAGCATTTGAGCTCGCTGTCTTCAGTTACCAAAGAGCTGGCTTTGTCTCCATGTTACATGAAGTGTGTGTACCTCCCTGTCATGTGTCTTGGACCCACATGCAGGCTGCACTCTGCCTGCTCCCCGCCTCCGTGCCTCACTGCAGCATTTGAAAGCGGCATGGTGCCATGTGCATCCCGCCGCTGCGCAGATCAGGCAGTGAGGCACATGGCGTCGCCTTCAAAGGCTGCAGCGAAGCGTGGAGGCGGGGAGCAGGCGGAGCATGGAAGACACGTGGGGCTGCCGGGCTTTGGCGCAGGAGCTGTGGGGCTTGCGGCACAGGGATGAAAGCTAAGATTAGGGTGAAGCCGGCAGGGCTTGGAGCAAAGCTTGCCTGAAGGGGCTGGGGACCGGAGCAGTTCCCTGGAGCCAGTGGAGCTTGTGCGGTGCCCAGCTTGATCCCCAACCCTGCCTTCCTTCGGGGACCAGTTGCTGCCTGCTCCACGCTGCAGGCATGGCGAAGGACAGGGCGGGGGAGATGATTGCCCACTGATCAGTGGCCCAGCCCCTCGTGGGATGCTCCGGCCAGGGCTGCGCTCTCCCTCCCCGCGGGAATGCCGGCGAGGAGCAAAGTGGAGCGGAGCAGCAGCCGAGCAGTAAGTGTCCTGCGCCAGCCCTGGTGCCCGGCATTAAAAAGTTACTGGGTGGCAACATTTTTTATTATATGCAGCCATGCACGCGTGCAGCTTAGCGGGAACCTTGATCCCATCACATGTAAAAGATGAAGGTTCCAGGTCAGCCCTGGAATATAATTGCCATTTCTCCTCTCATGATGTTTTTTTTCCCCCATGCATTCAACTGAACCCCACTGAACAAAGCAGCCTACTTACAACAATGTGGAGTAGTATCATAGACCAAATCTTCCATGGTGGAGCCTGGTCCTATACCAACTTTCCCCCTTTGCCTTAGGAAAACAGGATTCTTCAAAGGAAGCTGCACATGGCAAAACCTCACCCCAGCAGCCCCTTAGCTCTGCCAGGGAGGACTCATCTGAAGACACTATGTTTCGCTTGATTCCCTCCAGATTCTAGAAAAGTTATAATTACAACTTTATTCTTCCTGGTCCGTAGCAGCACTCTTCAGCTGAGACAACTCTTGGTTGAAGGGCAGCATCAAAGCTTCAGTCAGACATACACTGCCATAAAACATAAATCTGAATAGTCATGAACAAAGAATTACATCCTCATGGAAAGCTAGAAATCACTGAGAACAATTCTCTAAATAAGTAAAAGATGTATGATCCGTGGGTATTTAGCAATGACCGACGATTGTCCTATCTCTATTAGACATCACATACTTCACTGAACATTGAAAGAAATTCTGGCACACCACTCAGATCCTAAAAATCATTTAGAGTCCCTGAGTAGACCATTTCTTTGTACACTGTGTGTCTGTTTTAGGAAGAAACTTCTGGGTTTCTTATCATTTCTGTTATCTCTGTTTTTGACTCAAATCAAATTCATGATTTTAGGAAACAAAAACAAGCCAATACAATCTGTCCTACAGTGTTAACTTTGCAACACTTATATCTGCATCTGATGGGTATCTCCCTTTTTTACTCTGACAAGTTTTGTATGATCCCACAGAGAGTTTGTCATTTTCTTTGTCTTTAATGAGACTACAAAATTGTCCCACTCTGAAAGGCCAAGTGCTAAAAATCAAACTACCAGTGAAGAATCAATAGCTTCTTTTGAAATTTCAAAGTTTCTTTCCAATCTTTTGAAACAGCTGTTGTTCTTGCATCTAAAAAGTTACATTCGAAGTCATTGGGGCTTTAACAAGCTATAGGCCCTGTGATCATCTTCTAATTAGTGAACTGATGACAACCAATATGTTTACATATAACACAAGGCATATTGTTAAAGCATGTCATATTCACTTAAGGTGATTCTCTTGAGTATTATCACAAAGTTGGCAGCTGGAATATTTTCTACTTTCCCAACCTCTACTTGATGCATTAATCCTTCAGTTATTCCTTTTTACAAAGTGAGTGTTGTTAGTGAATATTGACTCTGGGGGGATTTGATAACAATCTTCATATACCTGATGGGTAATAATAAAAAGAATCAAGATTTCTCTAAGGCCATATGGGACAGGACAAAGAGCAATGCTGTCAAAACTGCTGAAGAAAAAACTTTTAAGGGCTGAGCCAAGCAGCCAGCAGGTGCTTGATTGTGGCAGCATTTTAGATCTCTGGCCACCGATATAAACTGAGCAGTTTGCTGCTGGCAGGCCAGGTAGTAATATTGCCTGGCTGCAAGACTGAATGCAACATCCTGGAAGTAAGGGCAGGAGCTGTAGGGGATGATTTGGAGGCTCCTGGTCCTGTGCATGACCTAAAACTGTACCCTGATGGGAGTGAGTGTCTTGGTGGGGCTACCAGTGGCATGGGAGTCCCATGCCAAGCCAGTTACTAAAATACTAAGCCAGTTACTAAAAGCCCACATAGGTCACCAAAAGCGTCCAGGAATGACTCAAAGCTACAAAGGAGGCATACACCCAATGGAAGGGAGGGGCCATCACCAAGAAGGATTATACCTCCATTGCTTGAGATTGTAGGAGGGCTGTTAGGCAGGCTAAGGCAGAGATGGAACTGGGACTAGCGACCTGGATCAAAGGTAACAAGAAGTCTTTTTTTTAAATACATAGGGGGTAAAAAGAAGGTACCAAGTAATGTGGGGCTTCTGCAGGACATGCTTGGTAATCTGGTGGTAGCACCAGACAACAAAGTTAATCTCTTGAACAGATTCTTTGCTTCCATTTTTCTGAGCAGGGACAGGGACAACCCCCCTCACTGGGATTCTGGACATACCCAGGGGACGCACAGCCAGGCCCAGGGTCAGTGAGGACCTAGTCAGGGAACTTCTGGAGGGACTTGATGTGTTCAAATCAGCAGGTCCTGACTATCTCCACCCCAGAGTGCTGAGGGAATTGGCAGAGGTCATTGCGGGACCCCTGACAGCTTTACGAGCACTCGTGGTGCTCTGGCAAGGTGCCAGAGGACTGGAAAAGGGACCAATGTGGTCTCCATTTTCAAAAAAGGGAGGAAAGAGGACCCAGGAAACTATAGGCCTGTTAGTCTTACCTTGGTGCTGGGGAAGCTCTTTGAGAATTATCCAGGAGCACATCTGCAAGGGACCAGCAGGGGAGATTATGCTTAGGGGCAATCAACTTGGGTTCATTGGAGGCAGGTCCTGTCAGACCAACCTGGTTGCCTTCTATGACCAGGCCACAAAAGCCTTGGATGCAGGTGTCATGGTGGACGTAGTCTTTCTGAACTTTAGGAAGGCCTTTAACACTGTCTCTCACCCCATCCTCATTAAAAAAATTAAGCGACTGTGGTGTTGACACCTACACAGTCAGATGGGTCACAAATTGGCTGGAGGGCTGCACCCAGAGAGTGGTGGTGGATTGGCCTGGAGGGATGGGGACAGTGGGGTTCCCCAGGGCTTGGTCCTCGGGCCTGCACTGTTCAATATCTTCATTGGCAACTTGGATGAGGGAGTGAAAAGCACCTTGTTCAAGTTCTCAAATGATACTAAGATGTGGGGAGAAGTGAGCAAGCTAGAAGAGAGGGAGAGGCTACAATTAGATCTGGACAGGTTACAGGGGTGGGCAGATGAGAATAGGATGGGTTTCAACACGTACAAGTGCAAGGTGCTGCACCTGGGGAGGAAGAACCAGCAACAGACCTACAGGCTGGGGAACTCCCCCCTTGTCAGCACAGAGGCAGAGAAGGATCTTGGAATCACTGTTGATTCCAAGATGAACAGGGGCCGCCAATGTGGGGACGTGGTCAGGAAGGCTAACTGCACCTTGTCATGCACCCATAGATGCATCGCAAGCAGGTCCAGGGAGGTGATCCTTCCCCTCTGTGTGACATTGGAGTACTGTGTCCAGTTCTGGGCACCGCACTTCAGAAGGGATGTAGAGACCATTGAGAGGGTCCAGAGGAAGGCCACTCACATGGTCAGGGGACAGCAGGCTACGGGACCTGAGCCTGTTCAGCCTCCACAAGAGAAGGCTGAGAGGGGATCTGGTGGCTATCTATAAACTTACCAGACCCTACCAACTATGAAACTGCCCCGGTGAAAGGCGGGTTGGGGCACCTTAATAACCCTAGCTCCCGCAATCGGGTGGGTTACCCCACAGTAGGGCCAAGAAGGCAGACCGAGGTTAGAGAGTGGGCTATAGACTCAGAAGCCTGACTTGGAATATGCTGCGCCATGCTGGGGACAGGACCAGAAAGGTCAAAAGGGCCAGGGGCCCACCGTGAGGGATGCCCAGAGCCGAGGGTCTGGGGGTTTCTGACTGGCCTTGGAGGTGAGGCCAGGACCTGTGTGGCCAAAGGTCCCAGGGGGACCACACCCGAGAGAGGAAAGAGTTCAGAGAGCTAGGCAGCCCCGAATGAAGGTGGAGTAGATCGCCTGATCAGAGGGCTCCGGTTGGGGTCCAGATTGGAGGATTCTGGGACCCAGTGTGGGGCCAGTGACGATAAGAACAGTGGATGCCATCTGTGAGGCTTGGGCTGCAGTGTAGGGGAGGAATGGAGCTGCAGAAAGCACCTCCTGGCATAGGGGCAAGAAATGGGCAGCCTCCTGCCTAATTAATATAATAATTATATATCAAGGAGTGCCGAGAAGGCGGGCAGTTGGCCCAGAAACAGGTGGGCGGGCCATTGGTAGACTGCCCCTGAGGAAGCCCCCTGTTATACAGCCAAAACATTTTCTATGGCCATTGCTAGTATCACAAAAATTTGGTGGAGGAAACTGGACAAGCATGCAATATGCAGAAGACACAAATCTGTACTCATTCTTCCTCACCTCCGACCATAGCACTAGCACCAGAATAGCCCTTTCCTTTATTAGACTGGTTTATCGATGAAGAATGGCTAGTAAAAACTGAACAAGAGCAAGACAGAGCTGATACTGGGGGCAGTTTTTTAAATAATTTGCAGCCATAGTGCAGTTTCCTTTGGTTAAAGGTACAAACTGTTAAGTGTTTACTTCAATTTGCAGTGTAGGAATACTCTTGGGCTCCTCAGTGACCCAAGCTCTCGCATAGCATCATCTATGCATAATGTTTTCAAGCATCTCTGGCTGGTTAAGGGCCTCTGCTCCATCCTCGTAGATGATGACCTGGCCTGTTATTCATGTGTTAGTCGCTCCTCCACTGGACTACATTCCAACCAGGACAGAGCACATCCTCAGCAACAATGGGCTACTGTGACCATATCACACCTGTCCTCCACTCTGAATGCTAACTTCCCTTAAAATAATAAAGCAAGTCTCAGGATATCCCATTGTATGGGCCCAAAATATCTAAAAGGCTGCCTACAGAAATGAAGCAATGACTGTAGGTTGACAGCTTCATCTCTATGGCAGAATGGAATGCTGTACAGTGCAGGTACAGCTAAGTGAGCTGTCTCGGGGGCTAGTCTGAAGCCGTATAATAAACATTCCCATGATCTAAAGACCATCAACCTCACCACTTTTTACAGTAAGTATATGGCACACGTCTTTTACCTCACCTTCTCTAACAGAAACACATGCACATGTGTCTATGTATGCCAAATATTTCTACCAAAAGATTCTACTGAATGCACTTCTTTGCCTGACATGGGACAGGAGAACAACGTACAGCACTGGGTGTCAGATCTGCAGTCTTAAACTGAGGGCCTCAGCCTAACCAGTACAGCTGGGTACCCAGCCCTGCCACCCTGATGCTGTTCCCAGAACATAGATGGGGCTTGCCTAAAGACCCCAGCAGACCCCAGAGACTCCACCCGCTCCCAGATAAGTGAGTGGCTAACACCTACCACCTGACCCATCACTTCCACTGTTTAAGACAAGGTTTCATTCGTAGATTGTGAGGGTGGAAAGGACCTCAGAAGATCATCGGGTCCAGCCCCCTGCATCAAGCAGGAAAGGCAACTGAGGTCAGGTGACCCCAGCAAGGTGACCGCCCAGTCTCCTGTTGAAAATGTCCAGGGTAGGCGATTGCACCACCTCTGGAGGGAGCCTATTCCACAATCTGGACACCATAGCTGTGAAGAAGTTTTTCCTAATGTTGAGCTTGAAACGGTCTTCTAGGAGTTTATGGCCATTACTCCTGGTTTTCCTTAAGGGCACCCTGGTGAACAGTTGTTCACCGAGCCCTTGATGTATGCCGCTGATGTAGCAGTAAGCTGCTATCAAGTCCCCTCTCAGCCTCTTTTTCAGGCTGAAGAGTCCCCTCAGCCTTTCTCATATGGCTTGCCGTGCGAGTCTCTGATCATAGAGATGGCCCTTCTCTGGACTCTCTCAAACTTTACCACATCCTTGTTGAAGTGTGGCACCCAGTACTGGATGCAATACTCCAGCTGCAGTCTCATCAAAAGTGGGAGAATCACTTTCCCTAGTTTTGCTGGAGATGCATCGATTGGTGCATCCCAGGGTATTATTTGCCCTGTTGCCTACAGTGTCACACTGCCAGCTTATATTCATACTGTGGTCTATTCTTACCCCCAGGTCCCTTTCAGTCGTTGTGCTTGTCAGTTTGGCGTTGCCAAGCCTGTAGGTGTGTAGGAGTGTTTTTGTCCCCAGATGAAACATTTTACATTCCTCGACACTGAACTTCATTTGATTTCAATCTGCCCAACTTGCCAGCCTGTCTACGTCCACCTGTATCTGCAGGCTATCTTCAAGCATGACCACACTTCCCCATAACTTGGTGTTGTCTGCGAACTTGACCAGCGAGCTTTTCACCCCTGCATCTAAATCGTTGATAAGTATGTTGAAAAGCACTGGACCGAGCCCTGAGGGATGCCACTGGCCACTTTTCGCCAAGACGAGACAGATCCGTTCATTAGAACTCTCTGGGTCCTATCCCACAACTAGCTCTCTACCCACCTGTCTCACGGTTAAGCCCACAGACGTCCAATTTACTCATGAGGTAAGGGAAAAGGAAGCATCTGGGCAATAAGGTTCTTTCTGATTCTAGATTGTACTCTGCTAACCTGCTTGCCTCTTGACTTCCTGGTTTGCTGACCCAGCTTGCCCCCGGATTCTGTTTGCCCTCTTCAACTCCAGCTTTTGCCCATCTTGTAACCTTGATCCCCGATTGGCCCCCAGGCCTGGCTGCCTGTGTCTTGACACTGACATTGTGGTTACAGTGCTTAATGTATCAGAGTGGCTCTCAAAATTATAGCACTACAAAAAACATAAACAGGTATAGGCAGTCACATATTAAAGCCCCCCTTGGGTGGAGCATGATAAATGCCCCATGGTCAACCCCTGCCACTGCTGCAGCTTCCTTGTCCCTGTTGACACCAGGCAGCAGCACAGACTAGGCAGTTTGCAAGCCTCCCTGACACCTTGTTCCTAGATGGGCTTTTAAGAAGCCAGCTTCTCTCCCTTGGAGTAGGGGAGTGAAAATAGAGTACTGTAGCTAGTAGAGGGTCTAAAACTGGGCCACATGTTAATTTGTCCTGGCACAACAAAGAAGTTGCTGTTTGAAAAAGCAAATTCTTTTTCATGGATCTACCATTTATATGGCAGATCAACCATTTTTACTCTGGGACTAATTCCTGTAATGTGTGGAACATTTGTCATGGGAAACACATATATTCTGCAGCAACTGGACTGTGGCTCAGACTGGTCTCAGATACTATGAGGATAAGCATGGTGTAAGAACCAATGTAGAACGGAACAGAAATAGAACAGCAATACAGTTACCTACAAAAGTGTCAGAGAAACTGGATGTGTTGGGTTTTTTTACCAGTCAGGTAAATAAATGAAAAATAAATGCCCATAATTTTGAGAATTTTGGTGCTAAACACATGACTGTAAACTAAAGGAGACTTCCCAGCTCTCCCACAGACAGTTCTCATAAACCAAAATGTCTAGACCTGGTTACTTAAAGTTAGGGATCTAAATCCATGTTTTGTCTTAAACTCAAGTTATTTGTTCACTGCTGCAAAACCTCAATCCTCAAGAATGGTCTAGGAAAGCCAAATTCAACTCCTTTTCTATGCAGGTCACACTCATCAGCATTGTAGCCTCTTATGCCAAGCTTGAGTTTGGTCCAGTGACTAGGGTAGAAGCTAGTCCTCTGTCAATAAAGACTTGTTTTCTGTGGATTTCAGTGAAACATTCTGGCTACCCTACTTTATTTGGTGCTGGGCAGAACAAACCATATTTTATGTCCTGAGTCCCATGATTATTGCTTGACATGAGAAAACTTGATTTTTTTCTCTTTCTTTTATATCCTTTATTGCCAGAAGTTTGACTCAATGTGTATTTAAAAGTCAGAAGATCTTAAGAAAAAAAAGAACAAATGAAAACAACAGACCAAATGCCTGATATAAGCAGCAGAGTCATTAGGGAATTTTCTGAAAAACATTCTTTCACTGGGAAACATCAGTTTGTCAGCACCTAAATGTTGCATGGAAATATATCAGTGTTGACTTTCACCAAAACATAGACAGGGTTCTAATGACTTGGGATCTTGTTTCCTGCCAGCTTGCTTTGTGGGCTGCTACCAGGCCCAGCCTCCCAGGGTTCACAGCTCCAAAGCAGACCTTTCAAGTGTGCTATCCAAGGACCAGGGACACCTGCTTCTAGGCTCCCTGTCACAGAGCTGAGAGCTCCAGTTTTGAGCAAGGATTCTCAGGTCTCCTAGGCTCCCTGCTCTCCAGCAACAGACTCGGTAGATTCTGCCAGACTACCTGAGCATCCCCAGGCTCTTGACAACCCCTCCCACTCTACAGGACTGGGAGTGCAGCCTGCAGAGCCCTGGAGAGGGGTTGCAGTGTGAGGGGTCCTCCGATGCCAGGGCAGCCAGATACTACATCAGAACAAAAGCTTTTTTACAGTGTTGGTATTTCCCATTTTCCAGGTTTCCACCTGTCTGCCAAGCAGCACAGTTTCCTCAAGCCCTCCTCAGGTCTCTAAACAGTCTGACTGATTTTCCATTTGCAATGTGTATTTTCTACCAGAAATGTGACGGGGCTACAAATCTCTGATCTGGAACCTCTTTGGGGTTCAGATAATCAGTTTGAGGTTGTGTCTGTCTCTAGTTTCATTCAAGCTAGAGTAGAACATATTTTTTACAAACAGGTCTGTCAGGTAAAGCATCCTCATCACATCATCATGTGTGCTGCAGAATTACACAATGGAACTTGGAGCACAGCCCTATGCAGTCACATATACCTCCAGGCCTGAGCCACCACTGTGACATGAAGGAAATTGTAGCCAATAAGCTTTGCAATTATAGGAACAAAGATAAGGATGATCATGCCTCATTCTTCTCCTGAGAAGTTCATCTTCCACAAGAGTCAGATAAGAATTCCCCCTTGATACACCCCATTACAAAGTAGGGCTGTGCAAAACAGCACTGTTTCATTTCGGCTTCTGCTTTGCCATTTTGACAGCACAGTGTTTCATTTCAAGTTTCATTTTGTTTCAAAGCGCTGTTCTTTCGTTTCGTTGAAACTGTTTCACTGTTTCGATGCTGTTTTAACGTTTCGCCCATAGGCTACAATGGGGAAGCACAAAACTGCCTATAACTTTGTCATTTTTTGGCGGATTTGGATGAAAGTAGTAGGAATGGTAGCCCCTTCTGAGGGCATATGAAGCCTGCCAAGTTTCAAGGAGATAGGTACAGGGGTTTCTGGGAAACTGCACCTCAAAGTCTTGAAAGCAAAACTCGTGTCATGTGTGTGTTAAGGCACAGGAAGGTGAAAGCTTCAGGCGTGCTAGGCCCTGCTGAGGGCATGAAGCCTGCTAGCTTTCAAGGAGATAGGTGCAGGGGTTTCTAGGAAACTGTACCTCAAGCTGCTGACAACCAAAACTTGTGATATGGGTGGGTGTGTGTGTGTGTGTGTGTGTGTGTGTGTGTGTGTGTGTGTGTGTGTGTGTGTGTTAAGGTGCGCCACTGGTGCTGGGGCCTCTATATGACACGGTAGCGTGTCCCAATGAGGTCTCCTCCTCCCCTACAACCTCAGGCCAGTCCACCACTTTAAATAACAACACACAAAATAATAACTTAGTGAGGAGCAGTACAGTAGCACCAGCAGCATCTCAAGCAGCCAAACTGTGACAAAGCCTTTCTTTCCTTTCCTGTAGGAGCTTCTTCTCCAGCGTGTGTGTTAAGGCATGCCTTCACTGTGTCCTTCCCACCTTGTCCCCCTCCCTTTGCTTACCTTCTGTTTCCCTGCAGGCAAGCCCAGCTTCAGCTTTGAAACTCAAAATGTTCTGACTGCCCTTGTTTTGTTTCAAGGCTGTTTTGAAGCCCTTCGTTTCATTTCTGTGTCACTGTTTCAAGCTCAAAATGAGTCAAAACAGTGTCAAAACAAAACAGCTGGCGAAATTTTGCACAGCCCTATTACATATAGAAAGTATCAGGCTACCAATCCCATGACAGTCTAGATGTCAATCTGGACAGGAGAGAGAAGTAGGCTGGAGGAGTGCATGAGAACAAAACAACATAATTAAAAAAAATGACAGGAGAATTGATGCCTGGAGGCAGAGACGACCGTAGCAGGGTGCGGGTCCTGGGGCTAATCAGTCTGTGCGGGGCCTGGATGTGGTGGTGGCAGTGTGGGGTGGAGGGGGGGTGGCGAGCAGCTAGATGCAAAGCTGGCCTGGCTCCATGGGGCCTCCGAAAGCACCGGGCCTGGGGCAATCACCCCCCTCCCCCCCGGGGACAGCCCTGCCTGGGGGGTTTGTTTTCTCCTATTGTAACAGGCATTAGTTACAGCTGGAGATGGGCTAGCAGATTTGAGTTAGTAAACCAAGACTTACTATGACCCAGTAGGACAAAGATGCATAGATGCTAGGGTCGGAAGGGACCTCAATAGATCATCGAGTCCGACCCCCTGCATAGGCAGGGAAGAGTGCTGGGTTCAGATGACCCCAGCTAGATGCTTATCTAACCTCCTCTTGAAGACCCCCATGGTAAGGGAGAGCACCACCTCCCTTGGGAGCCCATTCCAGACCTTGGCCACTCTAACTGTGAAGAAGTTCTTCCTAATGTCTAGTCTAAATCTGCTAAAACATATGTTCCCTGACCGGGAATCAAACCCTAGGCCACAGCAGTGAGAGCGCCAAATCCTAACCACTAGACCACCAGGGAGCTGCTGGTCCCTAATAAAATCCTTTATCCAATCAACTATGATCCAGTAGGACAAAGATAAAATCCTACCTTTCTATTTGTAGGACAACCTGCAATAGTCAATGACTGTAAAAGAGCTGAAGGATTTTACACTGTGCCCTTTCACTTCAGCCTGATGTTTCTTAATGTGTGAGCTTTCAATTTTCCATGCTATATAACTTGGGCACCGTACACACAAGAACAGAAGCAATGTGGGGGCTGTGCTTGGAGATAAGATGGCATTTCAGACAAAAGAGAAATGAGCATATGCTTAGCTCCATCTTGACCTGATATCACTTTAATATTTCATCACACCCAAACAATTCTTCCCTGCCTCACTGTAAAAAGTTGTGTATTCGTTTTTATTCTTCCACTAGTCAATGTTAACTTGTTAATACTTCCTCACCCCACACCTATTCTTAGCACTTGCTGGTTAATTGGTCTTCCCAATGCCAGTGATAAGCAGGGTTTCACCATCCCAATAAGTGCTTTACCATGCGAAGTCTTAGATTCCAGTAAGTTCATTTCTGATCATTGGCCTATATCAGTATCAAGACACTGAATCACAAATTTTGAGGTGGTTCAGATCTTCTTGCTCTGGTTCTCTTGCATTCAGTAGTGCTGGTCAGGTGCTCATAACTCCAAAACAACTCTATACTGCCTATTTCCACTACTTAAATGTGTTTCTTACTCTAGTCTCTTTCTTATTACTTCAAGATTTGCCAAGATTTCTACCCTGTGGTTGTTAGCCTTTGTTAAAACTCCATCTGCAGGGTAAGTAATTCTGCCAAAGAGCCTGCTGCATTTTACAGCTTTAGCAGCAAATAAACACATCAGAAGCTGAGCTGAAGTCTTGGCCCATTTCTGACTTCTTCATTTTCATGCTGGATCTGGGCTACTACCTATTATTTCTATCTTGTGCAACGTTTTCTCTGTCATGGAAAAAAATATCTGTTTTCAATTTAAGGTGATGCTGACTGAGTGCACTGCTGCAAGGAAGGTATAAAGATGGGAAAACATTTTGAGGACATTTATTCTAGCCAGAAACAGCAAATAAGGCAGGGAGGGCTTACTTCACTCCAGTGGAAACAGTGTTGGGGCCACCAACACCCCAGCCATCCACAGGGGCTGTTTCACTGCAGAGATTGTCCTCCTTTAGAGAACTGGCAACAGTATCATACCCTGGGATCCTACCAAATGAGGGTACCTTTTCCCAGTCTTCTATTGCTCCAGTCCAATAAAATCCTGCAAGAAAACCTTCTGTCAGCAGTGATCCCCAATCCAGTTTCTTGATGTAGGGATAGCCGAGTAGACCTCATTAGTTTCTATTAGACATACTCCCAGAACTCCAAAACTCAGAACCAAACAATCCAAATTTTGGGATAAGTTGGCTTCTGGATCTAGATCTTTTCAGGCTAAGCCTATGAGGACATATGCATTTGTTTCTTCAAATCTGCAGCAGGAAGCCTTGGCAAGAGCAGGGCTGGAAAAGGTTCTAGGCAGCAGCAAAGGGCCTTGTTATACCTTACACTGTGAGCCACACACATGTTGATTGGTGTTAATGCTAGTTCCAATTTGGAGCAGTCACACTTCAGGCCAGCAAAGGCCTGGAGGACTCTTTAAGGTAAGAAATGCCCTCCCTCCCCTCCCCCAATTCTAGACCCCCAGGACATTACTTGTGTCTGCTGGCACTGTCTCCTAGGAGAGCAGGGAGGGAATGGTCAACCTGCTTGCCCAGCTGCTGCAGACCTGTTGCTCTACTGGTCAGGAGAGCAGCAGCAGAGGTTGGTGCCTGGCTGAGCAGACAGGTTAACCCTTCCCTGCCCACTCTCCTGGGACAGACAGAGTGGGCAGCCACAAGTATAGATTCATAGAAAATTAGGGTTGGAAGCGACCTCAGGAGGTCATCTAGTCCAACCGTCTACTCAAAGCAGGACCATCCCCAACTAGATCATTTCAGCCAGGGCTTTGTGGAGGCAGGCCTTAAAAACCTCCAAGGATGGAGATTCTACCACTGTTCTAGTTAACTCGTTCCAGTGCTTTACCACCCTCCTGGAGAGAGAGTTTTTCTTAATATCCAACCTAAACCTCCCTTGCTGCAACTTGAGACCATTGTTCCTTGTTCTGTCATCTGCCATCACTGAGAACAGTCTAGCTCCATCCTCTTTGGAACCACCCTTCAGGTAGCTAAAGGCTGCTATTAAATCCACCCTCAGTCTTCTCTTCTGCAGACTCTTCTGCCAGTTGGCCCCCAGCCTGTAGCAGTGCATGGGATTCTTCCATCCTAAGTGCAGGGATTTGTGCTTGTCCTTGTTGAACCTCATGAGATTTCTTTTTGCCCAATCCTCCAATGTGTCTAGGTCACTCTGAATCCTAGCCCTACCCTCCAGTTTATCTATTATACCCCCCAGCTTGGTGTCCTCTGTGAATATGTTTAGAGTTATAGGCAGATTAACACATAGGCAAGCTGGACCTGGGCCCAGGGGCTGCCTCAGCGTAGGTGAAACCAGCAGCCAAGCCTGATTATCCAGTCAGCTCTCTATCCACCTTACAGTCCATTCATCCACCCCATATTTTCTCAGCTTGTTTGCAAGAAGGCTGTGGAAGACTATATCAAAAGCCTTGCTAAATTCAAAGCATATTATATCCACTGCTCTCCCTATATCCACAGAGTCAGTTATCTCATCATAGAAACCAAATCGGGGTGGTCAGGCATGACTTGCCCTTGGTGAATCCATGCCAACTGTTCCTGGTCACTTTCTTCTCCTCCAGGTGCTTAGAAATTGACTTCTTGAGGACCTGCTCCATGATTTTTCCAGGGACTCAAGTGAGGCTGACTGGTCTGTAGTTCTGTGGATCCTCCTTCTTCCCTTTCTTAAACATGGGCACTATATTTGCCCTTTTCCAGTCATCTGGGACCTCTTCCACTCACCATGAATTTTCAAAAATAATGGCCAGCAGCTCTGCAATCGCATCAATCAACTCCCTCAGCACTCAGGTGCATTGCATCCAGCCCCATGGACTTGTACTGTGGCAGGGCACTGTTGGTGCCTGCCACTTTAAGACCTGGAGTCAAGCAGCCAGCAAGTGTCTGACTGAGGCAGGCATTGCCTTTTTGGTTTCAGGGCTTCCTATATAAGCAGGACATTTTGCTGCTGGCAGGGCAGGCAGCAACATAACTTGGCTATAAGTCTGCTGGAACAACCTGGAGGTAAGGGAGGAGCTGTAGGGGATGGTCTGGAGGCTCCTGGTCCTAGGCATGACCTAAAACTGTACCCTGCTGGGAGTGGGTACCTTGCTGGGGTCTCAGTGGTGCAGAAGCCCCCAGGAAATACCAGGCCAGTTACCACCCTGGTGAAAGGCAAGTCGGGGTGCCTTAACCTCAGCTAGTCATCCGCTAGTAGGGTCCAGAGGGCAGACCCAAGAGAGAGAGTGGGGCTAGAGGCTCAGAGACCTGATAATAGAATACCCTTGACTGGTCAGTGCTGGGGCCAGGACCAGACCGGTCAAAAGGGCCAGAGGCCTACTGTGAGGGATGCCCAGACCTAGGAGGGCCTGGGGTTCCTGACTGGCCTTGAAGGTGAGGCCAGGGCCTGTGTGGCCAAAGGTCCCAGGAGGGGACCATGCCCAAGAGGCGAAAGAGTTTCAGGGAGTGAGGTAGCCTGAATGAGGGTGGGGTAGGCCGCCTAAATGAAGGGGTCATGGAGGGGTCCTGATAGGAGGATTCTAGGGCCCAGTGTGGGGCCAGTAATGTGGATAATAGCTGGATGCCATCTGTGAGGCATGGGCTGCGGTGTAGGGGAGATACGGAGCCACAGATCACACCCCCTGGCATCGGGGCAAGGAAATGGGCAGCCTCCCACTTAATTAACAACAATTAATTAGTTAACATCAAGACATGGCAGGCGAGAAAGCGGGCGGTTGGCGCACAAACAGATGGGTGGGACACTGGTAGATTGACCCCGAGCAGGGCCCCTGTTACACGTACCCATCCAGCTTTTCTAAATAGTCCCCAACCTGTTCTTTCACCATGGAGGGCTGCTCAACTTCTCTCAAAACTTTGCCATCCGGTGCAGTAGTCTGGGAGTTAATCTTGCCTGTGAAGATCGAGGTAAAGAAAGCATTGATTATTTCAGCCTTTTCCTCATAATATTCATAGTTTCACAGTAGTTAGGGGTCAGAAGGGACCTGAATAGATCATCTAGTCTAACCCCCCGCCACTGGTTGGAGCACATGCTGGGATCACATGACCCCAGACAGGTGTTCGTCCAACCTCTTTTTTAATTTACCCAAGGTAGGAGTGAGGACCTCTTCCCTAGGAAGTTGGTTCCAGATCCTAGCTACCCTGACAGTGAAATAGCGCCTCCTAATCTCTAACCTGAACCTATTCTCTAGCAGCTTCTGGCTATTGTTCCTCGTCACCCCAAGTGCTGCTGGGGAGAATAGGGCTCTTCCTATTTGCTGCTGATCTCCTCTAACGAGTTTGTAGGCAGCCACCAAATCCTCTCTCAGCCTCCGCTTGCTGAGGCTGAACAGGTTCAGGTCCCTCAGCCTCTCCTCATAGGGCCTGCCCTTTTGCCCTCCACCCAAGTGGGTGGCCCTCCTCTGGACCCTCTCAAGACAGGCCACATCCTTCTTAAAGTGCAGTGCCCAGAACTGGACACAGTATTCCAGTTGAGGCCGGACCAATGTCGCGTAGAGGGGGAGTATCACCTCTCTGGACTGGCTTGAGATGCATCTTTGGATGCACGACAAGGTGTGGTTGGCTTTGCTGGCTGCGGTCTGGCATTGGCGGCTCATGTTTATCTTGGAGTCAATAATGACTCCAAGATCCCTTTCCGCCTCTGTGCTCACAAGGGGAGAGCTCCCCATCCTGTATATATGCTGTGGATTCCTTCTCCCCAGGTGCAGCACCCTGCATTTATCTACATTGAACCCTATCCTATTACCATCCGCCCACCTCTGTAGTCTGTCTAAATCTAATTGCAGCCTCTCCCTTCAAGCATGCCTACCTCTCCCCACATCTTGGTGTCATTGGCAAACTTGGACAACGTGTTTTCCACCCCCTCGTCCAAGCTGCTGATGAAGATGTTGAACAGTGTAGGCCCCAGGACCAAAACCTTTAATGAGAATGGGGTGAGAGACAGTGTCAAAGGCCTTCTTAAAGTCAGAAAGACTACGTCCATGGCGACACCATCATCAAGGGATTTAGTTACCTGGTCATAAAAGGCCATCAGGTTGGTCTGGCAGAACCTGCCTTTGATGAATCCATGTTGATTTCCTCAGGGCATGATCTCCCCTGCTGGCCCCTCACAGATGTGCTCCTTAATGATTTTTTTCAAGGATTTTCCCCAAGACTGATGTGAGGCTTATGGGCCTATAGTTTCCCGGGTCCTCCTTCCTCCCTTTCTTATAGATGGGGACCACATTAGCTAGTTTTTAATCTCTGGGCACCTGGCCCGTGGACCACGATCGCTTGTACAGACAGGCCAGGGGCACAGCAATGACCCCTGCCAGCTCCCTCAACACCCATGGGTGGAGGGCATCAGGGCCCGCAGATTTGAAAATATCCAGCTCTTCCAGAAGATCCCTAACTACTTCTGCGCAGACCTGAAGCCTGGCAGTGCTATCCTCAAGATTGCCCCTACCTGTGGTGTGACAGCTGTCCTGTTCCCTGTCCCTATTACTAGGTTGCTTCCCACATTCAGTAAGGGACCCACTTTACCTGACCTTCCTTGTTGCTAACATACTTGTAGAAACTCTTCTTGTTACCCTTCATTTTCTTTGCCAGTTGCAACTCCAATTATATTTTGGCCTTCCTGATTTTGTCCCTGCATGCCTGCATTCTTGTACTCCTCCCTAGTCATCTGTCCAAGCTTCCACTTCTTTTAACCTTCCTTTTCGTGTTTAAGCTCACCAAAGAGTTCTCTGCTAAGCTAACCTTGTAGGCTGGGGTGGGGGGAGGGGGCAGTGAGTGGGGGATCTGGGGTGCTTGGGAGGGCAGGGAGTGGGCCCAATGTGGGCCAGCAGAGGAGAGGGTGGCAGGTGAGGTGGCTACACCTTACTGCAATACAAGCTGGGTAGCACAGATCAGAGAGAATCCTGTCCTGGAGTGGTATAACATTGAGCTGCATAATAAGTGCTTAAAACCAGTTTTAGGTGTTCATATGCAGACAATCCAGAGGTTGAGAGCTTCAGGAACTACTTAAAATTAACATTTAACAAGGCCCAAAGAGAGTAGCTTTAGGTGTAAAGTTTGTTTTCTGTACTCTAATAAAGCTCCTTGTTAGAAAGAGGTGACTCCTGTGATTCATTAGAAATGTCATGCGACAATGCATGCTCATTCATGAAGTGCTGCGTATTGGCAGAGATCAGGGACTGTGGTCTAGAGAAGCCTAGAAAGGTCAGGTGGACAGTGGGGTAGAAGGAGAAGAATGGGGAGGTAGGAGAGGGAGAAGAGGAGAGAAAGATGCATACCCATATTTTATCCCATATAACACAACTCCAAATTTTGGGAAGACCCCAAGAAAGAAACAAGCTCTTAAGAGTACAGATAAATATCTGGGGCTGAGGAGCCACACATGGCTTGGGGCTGTGCCAGGACTGGGGACTTGGAGGTTGAGAGCCATGCACTGGGGCTGGAGGGTGTGCCCTTCCTGGCTGTACCGATGCTGGGGCCAGAGCCATGTAGCAGATCCAGTTCAGCTGATGCTGATCTAACCTGGCCGCACTAGAATTGACTCCAGAGCTACATGCCAGGTTTAGCCTGGTACACGAGCCCAAGGTCAGGGGATGAAGATCATGGACTTGGCATGCCATGTCCAGGGCCATGTGCTAAGCTGAACCTAGTGCATCGGGTCTGGCCAAAGCCCAACCCTGTCTGCCAGCCCTCATGCTCCAGCCAACCCCTCTGCAGTAACACTGAGTCAGGGCAGAGCAGCTCTGGGCTAGCAGGCTGACCCCCTGGCCTCCTGCCAACCAGGGCTGCTCTGCACTGGCTTAACATGCTGTGGTCCTGCATGGATGTGCAAACAGTGTACCAGGGAGCAGTTTTCTCTAGTGCAAATTCTGCCCAAGTTTATTGCTCCAGTTTAATTGCATGTGTAGATGCACTCACTGTGTATGAAATAAATGGATGTTCAGCCACACTGAAAAGATACTTTAATTACATTAGAGCTTTTCTCTCTCTGGGATATACAGATTTGTCACTTATCAAGGAAGCCTCTAGCTGTAAGTCTCTAATGAAGAAAGGCAATGCTGTACAGAGCACCATCCTTTCGGTGCAGTAATTGGAGTGAACTTCCTCTTAAGACTCCTTACAGCAAGCATTTGATGACAGGAGATATAAACATGCAAAGTAGAGATTACAGAGCACAGCTACTGCTGGACAGGGTTGTGATGAGTATAAACAAGCTGTACGTGCTCTTTAGTTAGACTCCTGCCTATGCAACATCTGGAGACTCTCTTAATGAGGGGCACAGAAACAGTATTTAGCATGAAACATGTTCAGTGGCACTGAACTGAGAGGGTTGAATTACTATTTAGCAGTATACTTGGAGGAAAGGGCTGGAGCTGTCTGTGCTGCCCTGGAATTGAGGAGGAACCAAACTGATTTACAATCCTAATTTCCTTCCTCTTTCCTCCCTTGCACCTGGGGATGGGGAAGAAGGAACTAACTGTGCCAGCTGTTTTCCTGGCACAGTTTGTTCCTCCATGCCTGCTGGCAACTCTCTTTTCATCCCTGCCTGCCCCCTCCCCAGTCGCTTTCTTAGGGATACGGAATGGCAGGTCAGTAGTGGCCCACTCTCCCTCCCATTCATGGGAGGGGCTGCACAGACAGATTGTGCAGAAATTGTCTGCCCTCTTACTCTCTTGCATGGCTACGTTAGATGGCTCAAAACAGAGGTAAGATACTTCATAAAGGGCTTTAGAAAATGTCAGCAGAGTCCCTCAGGGTTGATTATAGGAAAGTAGGGCTGGAAGGGACCTCAGAAGATCATCTAGTCCAGACCACTGCTCGAGGCAGGATTGTACCCGACTACACCATCCCAGTCAAGTATCTATTCTGCTCTTGAAAAGTTCCAATGTTGGTAGCCTGTTCCAATGCTTGACCAGCCTTGTAGGCAGAATGTTCTTCCTAATCTCCAACCTAAATTTCCCCTGATCCTGCTTGAAGCCATTGTTCCTAGTCCTGTCCCCTATAGCCCAGAGAAAAGCCCATCTTCATGCTCACTATAATCACTGTTCAGGTATCTGTTCAACTTCTTTTTGAAGTGTGGAGCCCAAAACTGGACACAGTACTCCAGATGAGGCCTCACCAGTGCTGAATAGAGCAAAAGAATCACTTCCCATGATTTGCAAGTGACACTCCTGTTCATGCAACCCAGTACTCTGTTGGCTGTTTTTGCAACAAAAACACACTGTTGGCTCATATTCATCTTATGTTAGTCTGTATTCCCCAGATCCTTCTGCAGCCTAGCCAGTCATTTTCCCAATCTGTATTTGCGCATGCAACTGATTTGTCCCAAGTGCAGGACTTTGTACTTGTTCTTGTTGAATCTCATCTGATTGATTTCTCCGGTCTTGGTCATTCTGGCTCCTGGCTCTGCCCTCCAGTGTATGCAACTCCACTTAACTTAATGTCATGCACAAATTTGCCAAGTGTGCACTCAATCACCACATCCAGACTGCTGGTTTGGATGATGGTATGGAATGCACGCTGTTCAAATTCGCTGATGACACCAAGTTGTGGGGCGAGGTGGGCACGCTGGAGGGGAGGGACAGAATCCAGCTAGATCTAGACAAATTACAGAGGTGGGCAGATGAGAATAGGATGGAATTCAGCGCAGACAAGTGCAGGGTATCGCATCTAGGGAGAAGGAACCAGCAACACCTACAGGCTGGGGAACACCTTTCTTGTCAACACGGTGGCCGAAAGGGATCTTGGAGTCATTGTTGACTCCAGGTTGAACATGAGCCGCCAATGCGAGGAAGCAGTCAGTAAGGCTAACTGCACCTTGTCGTGCATCTACAGATGCATCACAAGCAGGTCCAGGGAGGTGATCCTTCCCCTCTGCGGCATTGGTCAGGCCACAGTTGGAGTAACAGCCCGTAATGCACCGTATGTGCAGTGCACAGTTATTTTTGGCAGCTACTTCACTGTAGTGGCATGATATACTGGAGGAGCGCGTCGCTATGGTGAGGTACCTGCTGGTCACACGTAGACGCCCATGGATGCTACATCGCTGTAGGGAGAAATAAATAGCTATGCCTCTGAGTTGGGCACCTCTGAGAGCAAGCGATGTGCAGTATACAGAATCTTGCTCTATGTAGTCCTGTTAAGATTAAAAATTAAACCTGAGTCTATCTACTTGCCCTTGAGTTTAAATGATTTTCCAAAAGACAACATGCTCTTTTTAAAGTAAATATGAGCTTTAATGAAGAAAATATTATTTTAGTCTTGTTTGTTCATGACTGCATCTGAATGCTTTACAATCAATATAAAGTACTGAAAGCATATTAGAAAATACTCTTATAAACATGTTTAACTTTAAGAACATCCAGAATTCCATTTCAAAGTTTCTGCAATAAACCTGTTAATTTGCTACTTGAAACACCTGTTGAATCAGTTCACTAAATAAGAGAAAACACTTCCACTCTAGGAAAAGTGGTAGGGAAACTCGGCAAAGGTGACCATTTCTTTTTATGAAACAATGATTTGCAGAGCAATTATCCAGCTCCTTCTGGATACATTACAAAATATTCAATATCTAGTTAGAAGGAAAACAAATATATTTAGTGTCTCTTATAACTGTGTTTTTATTTATTGCATTCCAAAGAATTCAAGAGTAAAAAAAAAATGCATTTTAAGAACGCTGAAATCAGCTTTAATGGGATTGAAATTTGGCTCTTCTGAGCTGAAATTATTTTTGGTTTACTTATGTAAAATAAACTCGTCTTGTTCAGCATAAAGATCACCCAAACCATTGGTTAAACAACATTGCAGAAGGAGAAGATCCTCAGATTGAACTGTCAGTGCTACTCACTGCATGCGAAAAGTCCCTCATCCAGCTACTAACCAGGTCTGGCCTGTTTATTTTATGAGGTTAGATAGATTTTAGCTGGAGGTGGTATGATGCAAATAGATACTAGCTTATCAAGAGACTGAAAATCCCATCAGGGCATTATTCAGGAAAGCAGCAGGAAGAGAACACAGAGCTAGTTTTTATTCCTAAAACAAATTGCTCAAAAGTGGGGAACTGGCAGCTCCAGAAGGAGCTATATGATAGACGGCTATTCATGAGGACCAGCAGCATTGCTGCAGTAGGTGTAAAACCTGTAAAAATAACATCTCTGGGGGGAGGCCAAGTGAGGACAAAAAGAAGAAAGGAGCCAAAGAAATGAAGTTATTTTTGAAATATAAAAGAAGACCTGCATGTAACAAATATTTTTCCTGGAGTTTTTGCTCCTATATAGACTATCCTATTTATCTCTCTTGTTAGGAGAGAGTTGGACAAATTGTCAATTTTTGTTTCTAACGAACAGTTACAATTTCCTGGTGTTCAGAGCAATTCATGAAAGGCAATTAAGGTGTCACTGGATTTAAAAAGAGAGTTTAGAAAGGGTTCTCTTGATGGCTATCAGGATCCACACATGCATATTCACACATGCAGAATATTGAATATTCTAGCTCACTGGGGAGCAGCTTTTTTGGTAGGCATGCCACAAATTAGCTGTACTAAATGCTATTCTCATCTCCTTCCCCTTCTGCTCTGCTTTCTGCTTCCTGCCCCATCTGCCACTGTGCTGCTATTCCCCGCCTGATTTACCATGTGCCATACACACAGGTTAGCTATGCTATGTGGGTTGGTCAGCCCTGCTTAAGCTACTGTATATGTGCTACTGCCCACTTCTGCTGGATGGAATCAGAACTGTGAAACACTGGTCACATATAAATATACATTTGATCTGGGATAAGTTTACTCATGAGTAAATGCTCCCTAGCAGGCATCAACACATACAGGGAAGCAGGAGCAGATTTGCTGCTAATGGCAGCAAACTGCACCCACTTCCTGGGACCTTGCAATGGGCCCCTGCCACCACCACGGG
>NW_005842306.1:670554-690848 GCF_000455745.1 Alligator sinensis | reverse complement strand
GGGGTGCCAAGAGGCAATGGCCCCTTTTCATAGGGGGTGCACCGCCATACTCAAGGTGTGCATGTGCACCTGCATGTACCCCCTACACATCACTAATGCCCCTAGGTGTGCTGGCAGGAAGCACTAGGCAAGTGGGGGGCTGGGTAGAGAACAAGCTGGGGCGCTTGTTTCTCACTCAGCTCTGCAAATGTGGAGCTGAGCAGGGAACAGGCTCCCCAGTCTGTTCCCCACCCAGCTCCATGCTCATGCTCATGGAGCTGGGTGGGGGAACAGGCTTTATCTGTTTCCTTTATCTCCCAGTGCCAGTTCCATGACTGCAGAGCTGCCACTGGGAGACCCTTATAGCCCAGGGTCATAAGGGCCATAAGGGTCAGTTCCTCAGTCACAGGGTTCCCAGTTCCAGCTCTGTGACTAGGGGGCCAGTGTTGGGAGACCCTTATCTCTCAGTGCCAGGTCTGCAGTCATGGGGCCGGTACTGCGAGATCCTTATTGCAGAGCTGGCATTGGGAGATAAGGGTCTCCCAGCACCAGCTCCAAGACCCCACAGCTGGCACTGGGAGATAAGGGTCTCCCAGCCCCCCACTCCCCAATTCTAACAGCAGAGCAGGGGCTGAGAAAAAGTGATCTCCCAGTCTCTGCTCCCTGATCATGATCTCCAAGCAAGGGACTTGGAGCTCCCTGCTGCCAGGGCAGGGGGACATAATCCCTACCAATGGCAAAGCCCACCCCAGCAGCAGGCAGCTCCCAAGGGCAGGGCGCAATCTCCCATCCCCTGGTGGATGGCTGACCGAGAGCCTTCCAGTCAGACATCTACATGAGTGCTACTGCACTATTACTAATCTATAATAATAATAATAATAGGCTTATTCTGTTTTATCCGGAGAACTGATTCTGCAGAGCGGGCAGTCTCCACTGAAGGGAAAAAAAAGTGTGCGTGGGGGGGTGGGAGGGAAGAAGGGCCTGCTTCCCTCCCCCCCGAGCCTGCCTGCCTCTCCCATAGCCAGGGGGCAAGCTGCTGGCAGGCTCTGAGCTGCAGTGGGACCCAGTATATCCCTCTGTGATGTCAGGTGGGTGCTGCCCGAGGGGCGCTGCCACTGCAGAGGTAAGCACCAGGGTTTAATCATGAGTAAGCACCAGGGCACAAAGTTTAATCATGAGTAAATCATGCATAGCAACTGTGCACATGAAGACACATATGCTTACTGTGCAGTAAACTACACTACTGCGCAGTTAAGCATCTCGTGTAGATGCACCCACTGTGGCACTGGCCACATTCTTCTATAGAAAGTGAAGATTCCTAGGTCCAGAAGCCTGTTCTTTTTTAGCCGTTGCTGAGAAGATTTGAGTAGCTCTGACAGACAGAAAAGGGCAGGGGGAATACAAAACATGACTTAGAGTAAATTATTAATGGTTATTTTAATTGTAAATAGTTTTCAAAAAAATGAAACACAATATTTTAACTTGCTGCTGTGGATTTTTTGCTATCTTCTCATTTATTGTTTTAATGTGCCAAAATTGATTCTTCAGACTTCTAGTGTTTCCCTATTTATTAATTATAAAATTATAAAATTTCAGATTTTTTCATTGAGATTCTTATTAAAAGGTTTCACACTTAAGATGCTTATCATGGTTTAGCTCAGTGCCTCTTTAATATCCCGACCTTGAGAGATGGCAACACACAAACAAAATTGATTTAAAAAAAAAAGTCAGTCTAGCTGCATTTGTAACCAACACCATCTTCTGATATACTGAATTTCCATGAGCCAAGACAGCTGAAATATTTGCCAAAGGCTTTACTCTACCGTCAGAGTTTGCTGCTGGAAATCAATGTGGGTCCTAAGTCACTTATATACCATTGAATATCCTTTTTTTAGAGGTCTACATATGGTCTTGGGAGCCTAACTGTAGCCTTCAATTTTGTAAAATGTTGGGCTGTATTTATGAAAAATTTCATGTAACTTTGTTAATGTACTGAAAGTCAAACTAACTTTTTGCTATTAACACTTGAGCAGTATGGTTTTGATGTAAAAAGGGGTTTATGCCTCTAAGAAACAAAAATGAATAAAAAATACACTATTAGCTACTGATGTTGCAATTACTTTTATACATGCTTCAATTTAAGCAAGTCAGCAATTCAGTTGCTTGCCTATTCATATGAGTAAAATTGTGTGTCTGTTTAAAAATTATAGCCTTTATTTTCAGTATTTTTCTTGTTTATAGCAGTTTTTGTAAAACTCAATTTAGATAAGGGACCAGTAGTGGCATTCCAAACCTGCCACCATTTATAAATCAGTTGATTATAATTTATGATAACAATCTGTAATAGTGTAAGTTTAAAAATGATTTTTATAAAACCTGTACCTAATTGATATACATGATTTTTAATCAAGTAATACAAAACACAATTTAAATCATTCCACCTTTGCAACATGACAGTAGAGATATCTCAGCTGGCTATTAATGCTATACTCTGCAATCATAACTTATTCCTTTTATGCAACAGAAAACCCACCATACTAAGCAATTCCAATGCATATGAATTTTTGATCATATGGTATTTTACTGGAAGCTAGTACAAATGATCTTGGAGCTTCCAGATCCATTTTGGGCCCATTTATAAAACATCAATTGATTTACATTTTATAATTTGCCAGTATAGCTTCACTTCTACAGTATTTTTCCAGAAAAAAAGCTACTATTCATAAACTAGGATCCTTTAAGACAATAGCCTGATCCACTGGACAAATTAAGACTTCCATAACCAGAAGGTAACTTAATCAAATTACTGTTTTTCTTTTTCTGTCCAACTCTTCGCACTTCAAAGCATATCTAATGGTGTCAGCACTAATTAGGCTTTTGCTTTCAATTAGAAAAGCAATTTGCCCTCCAGGAAATAGGGAAGTCTTGTACTGTATAAGCTCCAGTCAGACAAGTGATTTATCATATATTCCATCATGTGGCATTAATCTGCAGCTCAGACTGGCACATGCTACTCTGCAAGCCAGGTACCTTGCAAATGACTGATGCCTTACAACAGGGCTGTCCAGCTTCTAAACTGGTGGGGGCCAAATGCCCCACCAGTTGCACCAGTGGGGGCTGCACAACCACGGGGCCCCTCAAGGTGCATGCTATCCCAAACCCCTCCTGCACCAGGCGGGACCCCCTCTGCCCCCTGTCCATTGCAGCATACTCCTATGCCCCCACCTCCCACTGCCGCAGTGCTCACCCATGTTGTAGGCCTCCCCTTGTACCCCATTGCACTCCTGTGCCCAGCCCTGCTGCTGCACTGCATGCATACTCCTTGCCCCACGTACACGGCGCCAGGCTTGCTCTTTACTTACTCCTTGGGCTGCAGATGGGCAGTACAAGTCAGAGGAGGGAGGAGAGGCCTGCAGACTCCAGCTGCTGTTGCAACTGGAGCAACAGGCAGAGTGGTGGCAAAGCAGGAACCTGGGGGCTCCAATTTAAACTCTTGCAGACTGCCAGTTGTACAATACTGCCTTAGAATACAAGAGGTATCTAGGTTCAAGGTCACAATACAGTGAGCAAAAAGTTCAGATATGAATCACTGTTACTCTGTGAAGTGAACTGCTCAGTGCCAGGGCATCATGTCTCTGAAGGAAGCACCCACATTTACCCCTACTGAAGTGACTGATATTCATCTCTTAGTCTTATTAACAAGCTCATCCAGGCCTGTGCTATCAGAGCACTAGTGTGTCTCCTCATGACATGGCTACAGGGGGGCCTTGGGAAGATAGGCATCCAGGGGAAGACTGATGGAACTGTGCTGGGGAGGCAGCTGAACCAAGAGGTTAGGGTATATTTGGAATAAGCCAATACACACCATAAACTTCCTTGGCCTCAAAGGCTAGGGACAGAAGTTACACAAACTGGTTCAAGTGATCAGAAACTGGTTGAAACCTGTAACAGAACAGAAGCTCAGTGCACATAAACCAGTTTCAAAATGGCTGAAATGGATTTAAGATAAACCTGGTTGAATGTAGTATCACACTTGACTGATTCTGTCCCAGACCCCTTCCTGTTTTAAGTTAAACCAGAGTCCCCCAGCAACCCAACATGCTATCCAGCCCTGGGCTGGGCTGTGTTATCTGCTCCAGAGAGCAGGGCTGGCCCCGCCCCTCTGCTTCCTAGCTGGAACAGTGAGGGCGACTGGCAAGCGGGGGGTGCAAGCCCAGCTGGGGATGCAGCCTAGTCTATGGAGGGGGTGAGGGGGAGAAGGGAGAGGCTTCCCCCTCCAGGCAAACCCCAGCTGGGGTCTGGGGCCAGGGATGGGGGTTAAACACTCCTTCCCCTGCTCAAAACTTACTGCTGGCTCCAACTGTAGACTACAAATCCTAGAGGCACCTGGAAGCAGGAAGAAGAAGTGATGAGTAACACTGCAGAGTCCTGCTGCTGTAAGTCTGGACTCCAAACCCCAGAAACCTCAGGGGCAGCAGAAAGAGGAAGTGAATGCATAGCCAGATAGCCATGCTCTAGCACCCCCCAGCTTCTGGCCTGAGCCACTGCAGGTGTGTAGCTGCATTTCCTGAATCGAAGGTGAATGTTTGTTCACTTCTGTTTCAATTTAATCTTTGCAGCTTAAGAGTAACCTGCAAAGACTGAATCAATTCAGCCTCAGGCTTTTTGACTTTTTGTACTTAGCCAAAATGCCCTCCAATCTATAGCAGTGAGTTCATGTAACAAGCTTCAAGTAACAAGTTGTGCAGTGGAGGTTTCAAATATGGTCCTGCCTACACTACGCTGTCTCCTGTCTGGGTTGTAGACTTTCATATTTGCAAATTGGACTTTAACCTTCCAAAGAGATGGTTTTACATTCCACAGTAATATTTTGTGGACACTAGAGAGTTAGCTTTACGTAAACTTTACTAGGCACTTTACAGAGACAAGGTTGCTACCGAAACATTTGAACAAGTTCCAGAACAAATTATAAATGTTCAAAGCCCTGGTGAAGTTCATTATCATTAGACATTCACATAAGATCAAGAGCAGGTCTCGTCTCAGAGAGTTATGACAACTCTCACATGGCTTGTAAAGAATATAGTTTAGCTTTTACTGAGTGCTCCAAGACATTTTTGTTTAACCTTTAAAACTATTTTAAAAGCCAGATGTTTTCAGCCAAGGTGGCTGGCCACTCTTTCTAGGTATTACAAAAGACCCTTCACCAATATGATGAGGACTTTGGTTTTTAGGGAGACAGTGTTGTAGGGGAGTGTTTTGTGTAAATATTCCTCTGTAACACACACTCCTCATGCATGGAATGAGCATGGCTGCATGAGGTGCCCACACTGGACCTTCCCTGCACACTGGCCCTGGTGCCATGGGGCCATCCTGTGGGCCCAATCTGGACTGGCCATGGAGCCAGTATGCAGGGCCAGTCCAGTGGGGTACCACATACAGCATGCACCCTGGATAGGCCCCTTGTGCTGTACAGTGCACATACCAGTCCAGTCCCATGCACTGCATACAGCACACGCTGGTCCCAGTCTGGGGGCCATGCTGAGCACAGTGAGCAGGGCTTGCATAGGGGGTGTGTGTTACATGTGGTGCCCACACTGGACTGGCCTTGCACACTGACTTTGATGTGCAGGGATAGCCTGTGGGCTCCTATCTAGATTGGCCCCAGAGCCAGTATGCAGGGTTGATCCCCTGTGGGTGCCTCATGCAACACGTGCCCCAAACTGTCCTTCTGTGCTACATGCAGCATCTATGTCACTAGGTCCAGCTCTGTGCAACACATTCAGCAAGTGCCAGACCAGCTCCTCCCACCATATGCAGCACATGAGGCTGGGTTTGGGGCCAGTGTGTGCCTCATGCACCACATAGGGTTAGTTTGAGATCCACAGGCTGGATAGCAGTGCTCCACAGGCCAGATCTGCAGTTTGTATCTTTAATACCCCTGTCCTAAACCAACAGGGAAAGCAGATAACTTGGTACTTTGGTTGTCTCTACGCAATTACTGGAGAGCATGGTCGTTTCAGTGATGGAGTGGTAGATTTAAACAAACATAATACATTATTTTGAATCTGGGAGATTTTCCCCATCCAATACCACCAAAGGAATTATTATTACCATTGATAATGCCCCTGCCTCTAGAGGCCTGTTTGTACTGCAGCATATTGGTACTGTTGGCAAAATCATTGCAATGTGACTCATTAGTAAATTGCCTTTGTCTGTTGTCCTATCCACTCTCAAACTACATTTTTGCAAACACTATGTGGAGTGTAATCCATTTAAATAATTAATCTGGGATTTTAACACAGCTCTTTAATAATCAAACATGTTCTCACAATAACTATGCTAATAGATGTTTGTTCAACCACTGTTACACATGTCCCCTTAACAAGTAAATAGACCTAAAGCCTGAAGAAGGCCTAGCACACCACAGTAGAACTCTGCTAAGCTGGAAATGTCATAATTCTCACCAAATATTTGCTGTCTTGTTCCATGTAAGTTGTTAAATTACACCTGGTAGGCAGCGACAGGCAAAACAGATTTGGAATTAAAGCACTGAACTAGGATTCAAGAGACTTTGGAATTCCTAGCTCTGTCACAAACTATGTCTATGCAATCTTAGCCCAGGTTTTTAAAGGTATTTAGCAATACTCTGATCAGTACCTCAAAGTCTAAGTGTCTTAGATAACTAACCTTCATTTTCAAGAAGGATTTATGTATTTCTAGTGGGATTTTCAAATGCATTCTGGTTTGGGAATAAAGTGCCTAAGAAGGCTTTGAAAACTCTCTCTATATAAATACCAAGTAATTCTTGAAAATGAGATAGCCATCTGAATCAGACCTTGCTATGTTGACTGGGATAATGCTTAACTCATTTTAAAAGTCTGGGTCCTATACTCTATGCCTCTGTTGCCTACCTGTAAATTCTTTGAGGCAAGAGACCCTGCCTGACCATGTGTGCAAATCCTCTAGCACAAAAGAAGCCTGGTCTTTTTTGAGACCTCTTGGCATAGCTGTAATATGAATTAATAGTTATAGTGATCTGCATGACTATGGTATCCGAGTGCCAAAATGAGTTGCTGCTACACCCTTTCAACAAATATTTAACAACAAAAGACAAGCAGTGAGGTCTAGTATTTCTTACAGCTTTATCACTTACAATACATGCTACAAAACCTCAACTATTATAAAATATATTATCAGAAAGATTTAAAACGAAGCAAGAGTGATCAAAATAATGAGGTGCTGAGAAAAGTACTCAGCTCCTGGCAGAACCAGGTTTTTCAAGGTAAAAGATCCTTTCATTATGTACAGCAGGTTCATTATGTTCCTCAGTTTTTTCACCCAGTCTTCTCTCTTCAGTAGCACCTGAGATATTGTTATACCTGATTTCATGGTCCTAATTAAATGTGTCTCAGTGCGCGATTGCTTCTATTTTTAGGCTTTTTAAAAGAGAAATTTAATTTGAGGTGTATGCCTAACAGGATAACATAATTGCATGTGTCAAAGTCTGTTTCATCGTGACAGTATAATGCCCCTGTAACACAGAGAACAAAAAGCAAACAGCCATGGATTTCCCAGGGTAATCTGTATTCAAGCCTCAGTTTCCATATTAAAAATCAATAATAAAAATGGCCAAACAAATGATGGAACAAAATGCTGTTTGTATGTCCAAAGTTCATCCCCTACTGATAGAAGACAATAAATAAACAATACTGTTATAACCCCAGATATCAGAATGCTTTAAACAAAGAACCTAATTTTAAAGGTGGAAAAAGTGAGGCACAAAGAAGTAAGGTTAAAATATCCAGTAGAGGCCTCTAAAAGTTGACTGTGTCAATGTCTGGGTGGCATATCATCATCTTCACAACATCTTCATGTATCTTCTGCCTATTTTTCAAGGACAGAGCATCTATATCTCCAAATGAAGTCAATCAGATCTGTGAACTTAGGCATCTCTGGAAAACTGAGCCAAAGGCACCTGAATTTGGGTACCTACAAATGAAGGCGACCAGTCTTTTGAAAACTGTGGCCTAATTTACTTGCCTAAGGTCACACAAGGAATCAGGAGGTAGTAAGGTAACTCAGATGTCCTGATGCCTAGTGCATTGCTCTATCTACCTTAGCATTCTTTCTTCTTTGACATAGGTGGATAGTAGGGCTGTGCAAAGCTTTGGTTCGCGATTCAATTCGGAAAAGATTTGGCCCGATTCAGAGGCCGAATCTCTGAATCCGAATTGAATCGCTAGAAGCTTAAAACCTTCCGAATTGATTCGGAAAAGATTTGGAAGAGATTTGGTGATTCAGAAGGCAGTCTTTGAGGGGAAACAGAAACTTAGAAGAGGGAGGGGGAGCAGGGAAGGACTGACAACTCTAGCTGCCCAGTGAGTGTAATTTCTCCCTGAGTGCTCTTCCAAGCACTGTGCCTGGGGGAGGGGCATAGAACTAGCATAAAAGCCTCTGTCTGCAGGCATTCTGTGCCTTTTGTGAGCTGGTTTTGAGCAACAGCATCAGAAAGGTACTGGACTGGCCTGGCTTCCCATTCAGTTGCCTGCTCCTTTTTGTTCTTAGAAAGGATTGGATAGGATATAGCAAGTTTTGCAGGTTAGCAGCCTGAGGCGCAGGGCCCCAGAATGCAGACTCTCCCTGCACCTATCTCCTTGACAGCTGGCAAGCTTTGTGGCTGCAGCAGGGCCTAGCAGGCCTGCAGTTTTCACCCCCCTGTGCCTTAATACACATAGTCACCTATGTCACGAGTTTTGCTTGTCAGCAGCTTGAGGTGCATTTTCCCAGAAACCCCTGCACCTATATCCTTGAAACTTGGCAGGCTTTATGCCCTCAGCAGGGGCTTCTGCCCCTGCAAGTGTCATCTGAATCAGCCAAAAAATGACAAAGTTATAGATATTTAATTGATTCCCCATTATATTCTATGGCTGAATCTCCAAATCTCTCTGAATAGGCGCCAGATCTTCCAAAGCCGATTCATAGTTTCATAGTTGGTAGGGTTGGAAGGGACCTGAGCAGATCATCAAGTCTGACCCCCTGCCATTGCAGGAAAGAGTACTGGGGTCAAATGAACCTGGCCAGGTGTTCATCCAGCCTTCTTTTAAAGACCCCCAGGGTAGGAGCCAGCACCACATCTCTTGGAAGTTGGTTCCAGATCCTAGCCGCCCTGACAGTGAAGTAGTGCCTCCTGATATCTAGCCTGAATCTACCCTCTGCTAGCTTGTGACCATTATTTCTTGTCACTCCTGGGAGTGCTCAGGGGAACAGCACCCCCAGAAATGCCTGCTGGTCCCCCCTGACTAGTTTGTAAACAGCCACTAGATCCCCACTCAGCCTTCTCTTATGGAGGCTGAACAGGTTCAGGTCCCTTAGCCTCTCCTCGTAGGGCCTGCCCTGCTGACCACTGATCATGCGGGTGGCCCTCCCCTGGACCCTCTCAATGCTGTCCACATCCCTCCTGAAGTGCAGCGCCCAGAACTGGACGCAGTACTCCAACTGCAGCCTGACCAGTGCTGCATTGAGGGGGAGGATCACCTCCTTGAGATGCATCTGTGGATGCATGACAAGGTATGGTTGGCTTTCCTGACCGCGTCCCCACTGTTGGCGCATGTTCATATTGGCCTCAATAATGACTCCAAGAGCCTTCTCTGCCTCTGCACTGACGAGAAGGGAGTTCCCCAGCCTGTAGGTATGCTGCTGGTTCTTCCTCCCCATGTGCAGTACCCTGCGCTTGTCAGTGTTGAAACCCATCCTGTTCTCTTCCGCCCACCCCTGTAGCCTGTCTTAGTGTCATCTGCAAATTTGAACAGGGTGCACTTTACCCCTTTGTCCAAGTTGCTGATGAAGATGTTGAACAGTGAGGGCCCAAGGACCAAGCCCTGCGGAACCCCACTGCCCACATCCCTCCAGGTCGAATAAGACCTGTCCACCACCACTCTCTGGGTGCGGCCCTCCAGCCAGTTAGCAACCCATCTGACTGTGTAGATATCAACACCAGTCTCCTAGTTTTTTAATGAGAATGGGGTGAGAGACCGTGTTGAAGGCTTTCCTAAAGTCCAGAAAGACTATATCCACAGCGACACCTGCATCCAGGGATTTGGTGATCTGGTCATAGAAGGCCACCAGGTTGGTCTGACAGGACCTGCCTCTAATAAACCCATGTTGGTTGCCCCTAAGCATAGTCTCCCCTGCTGGCCCCTTGTGGACATTCGCCAGGATAATTTTCTCAAAAAGCTTCCCCAGGACCGAGGTAAGACTAACAGGCCTATAGTTTCCTGGGTCCTCCTTCCTCCCTTTTTTGAAAATGGGAACCGCATTGACCCTTTTCCAGTCCTCTGGCACATCGCCAGAGCACCAGGAGTGCTTGTAAAGCCATGCTAGGGGTCCCACAATAACCTCTGCCAGTTCCCTCAGCACTCTGGGGTGGGGATCGTCAGGACCTGCTGATTTAAATATGTCCAGTCCCTCCAGAAGTTCCCTGACTAGGTCCTCGCTGACCCTAGGCCTGGGTGTGCCTCCTACGGGACCTATGGTGGTCCCAGTGGGGGGATGACCCGGTCCCTACTCAGAAAAATGGAGGCAAAGAATCGATTCAGAAAAGCAATCCAAATCTCCAAATCAAATCGCTGGCCTCCAAATCAGCTGAATCTGAATCCGAATTGAATAGTTCTCTATTCGCACAGGCCTAGTGTTTAGGTCCTAGAATATATTTCTGGTTGCTGAACCCAAAAGAGTCTGACAGAATCTGTACCAGGGGTGGGCAAAATATGGCCTGTGGGCTGTCTGGCCCACCAAATGATCCTATTCAGTTCACCAGCCACTGTTGGGAGCCTGAGGAGGGAGGGTTGCGCTCCAAGTCGATCTGTTCTGCTGCAGCCAGGCCTGGGCTGGCTGGCGCAGCATGCAGGCACCTCCGCCCCACCCCACCCGCATCTTTTTCCCCTCTTCTGCTCAGCTTCCTGTTGGCACTGCAGCAGCTCAGTCCTGGCACTACAGCTGCCAGCTGTTAGGGCCCCACACAGGACAGGACACAATGCAACATGACAAGTAGATGTCCCACCCGCCCACCTGCCTTCAGGCTGTTGGCAGCAGCTGGCAGGCCAGATAGGATCAAATGGCATCTCCTTGCCCCCTCCCCCACCCTCAGCAACTCACCAAAACTCCATAAGTGGCCCTCCAGCCCAAATAATCACCCACCCCTGATCTATGCTCTTGACTGAAAAAGCTGCAATAACTATCATACAACCCAATGCAGGTCAAAAGATCTGCCCAAGGCCACCTTTGACTCTATAGTCCGACAACCCCTTTCCCATTTACAGCTGGCTCAACTAAGAAAAGCCTTTTGCACAAGCCCAGAGGAGGGTTCAAACTCATGCCTCTGGAGCCATAACAAAATACCCAAAGTATTTAGCCATCATGCAACTCTGGTAGGTAGTTCTGTGAAATGTTATATTTTTAATGCATGGTATAGTTTCTTGGTGATACAGATTACTTAATTAAATACTTTAATTTCTTTAAATAACAGTAAATAAATAAGTTCAAAGCTTACTGAACTTGAACAAGTTCAGGGAAACCAACATTTTTGGAGACCTGAGATTGGAACAAGGCCATACGCCCACAGGGAGCATGACAACTATCTTAGTTAACCTTTCTCTGCTCCTTCCTTCTTGGAATCCGCATCATTTTGACTTTTCTGCTCAATGATCTTTGTTGGGGGCTTTCATGCAGAAGCCAAATTCCCAAAGGAGAAGGTTTTACTGGAGTGAATAACCTGGAGGTTTGCCAGAAACAAGAGGCAGAAATGCCTTTATCAAAGCCTCTTTAAAATGTCACATATCTGTCTCATTTTTTGAGTTGCAGGACATTCACAGAATAAAATAAAATATTCATCTGCTCATGTACTTTCTGTCAAGAGCAGTCAATAGGAGAGAGGGTAGGCGAAAAGAGAAAGAGGGAAAGGGAGACTGATTACCTGACTGCTCACTCCTGAGGCACTTTAAGACTGACCATCAGAGCAGTAATAAAACTTACACAGAGAAAACTAAATTTATTCTTACAGATGAAGAAATCTGTTGCCTGATCTCACTGAGGATGCTGAACATCCCAGGGTAGTGAATCCATGCTGCTGCCAATGTGGGTTGTATTTAAACCAGTGAGTAACAGGAAAAACTATGCATCGTAGTCCCTATACTACCGATTCCTATAATTCTTGGAATCTTGGCATGAATGGAACTAGAAAAGACGAAGTTAGATCAGACTGAAGGTATTTGCTTTACATTACACATGCTTTTTCACTTGAACATCCCTGCTTTGTTGTACTTCTAACAGAGCCCAGCATGCATTGCAGTTTTAAAACAGATCTTTTGTTCCTTGCTAGGACTGTCATATTGTATCTCTGCTTTTATGCAAGCATTTTATGCCCCATAACAGCAGCGTTTCTGCAAGAAATGAAGTAAACTCTGCCAGGCAACTCATACAAACAAGCCCTTCAAAGATTGGGAGTTCTCTGTCTCAGACTCAGCTCTTACAGCTTCAAGTTATGTGTAAACCTAAGCTACCAAACTAGAAAGCAAACAGGAACTTGCAGAGCATAAGATATGAAGTATCCCAGTCAGGTGGGAGTCGGCATATAATCTGCTTTTGCAGGAGACAAGCACCAGGAAGGCAAGGCACAAGTGGGATGAATTAATGTCAGTGCCAGAGTAATATGAGTAGATATGACAAAAGTGGAGGATTTTCCTACACAGAGAGTTACACTTTAAAGACTTTTTGACCCCTTGCTAGCAATGTCAGGAAGGACAAGAAAAGTGGTATAAGCAGCTACTTGTGGGAGTTGTGATTGTTTATACGCCTTTTTTCCTTGACAAGCCGCTCTCAAACTTCTTTGGGTCACATACTCATATTTAAATTTGTTATGCTGCTGTGTACTCCTTTGAGTCTGTGTTATGGATAATAAAATAAAAATACCTTTATGTCACTATAACCACACTATAACCTCTCCAACAACCTCAGAGGTATTATAAAGCTGTTCTTCATTCTTCTTTATTAATATTTTTTTCCCTTCCCTTTTCCCATTCCTCTATCATATAACCTCCAAAAGTTTACTGTAGCCTCAGGGGTACACAGGCTTCGGCTGTAGAATCACTGCTTTGTCATCAGTCAAGGCTGTCCTAGTCTGGCAGTGATTGAAAGTTAATTATATGGATGGCTATTTGGCAGTTTCTGTAAAACAAGCTGACTGCATTAATACAGTGCCAGACAAGTACTCATGTCCCTCAAAGCACCAGGCCTGTTGGTATCCTTGTTAGTAGTCTCAGTAGAGATACCAAGGATGGGTGTGGAAACTAAACTACCTCTGCCTTAGTAGTGGCCTTCCACAAGAAGAGCTAAGACCTAGTGGTACAAAAGCATTTCTCTGTCTGTGCTCTGTAAATACTGGACATTTAAGCCTTCAGGGATACCATTTCGCCAGTACTAAATTCACTTTTAAAAATTAAATACAATTGTTGGTCAAGGGCCTGTGATATCCTTACATACCACTTTGGGCTTTGGGCTTTTTCCTGTAAAGTGTCAGAAGAGACAAGAAAAATGACATTTTCTTCCCTTTCCCCTTTGCCAACTGTTTGCATGTCAAGCCATCCTTCTCATTTGTCGCCACCTCTTTGGTTATCTTTTTTTTTTCCACTGGCACTGAATAGGACTGGCCATTATTATTTCCTTTGTAGTTGGGGTTTTAAAACATCTGCTGAGTAAAATATTTTTATCTTAATTACCATAATCTTTATGGGGCTATAAATGCAATTTCTGCATTATTTGAAGGTGCTGTACTGCTCTTTGTATACCATTAAGGCCAGTGTGACTGTGTCCATCAGTAAAAGCAGTTTCTAAAGAACCAATGGGTAAAAAAAGATCAGTTGAATAGTTCTTGGCTTCCTTGTTTTTTATGCGTCTATGCAAGATTCTCCAGCAAATGTTCCATTGTAAATTACAGATTCTTCATCAATATTATTCACATACTCGAGAATGATACTTACTTTCTGCCTGTTCATGTTGCATTGTTTTTTTCCATCTAATGGCAGTGACTGGCACACTATTAATTATTACAGCTAAGATTCCACTGAAACCTTCTCTATTCTGCTATTTCTATTTGGCAGAATCCCTCTAGTTTTTCTAGATAAGGTAAGAAATCTCTGAATGCCTACATAACTTGTTATAAAGGGAAAATACATTATTTGAAAAGTGTGCTGGGGATCAGTAAACTGTGTCTGATAAGCAACAATAGGGAAGATACATAGCAAAAGGAATAGTAGCTGCCCCAGCAACCCAACTGGAAGTGGCACATGCAAACAGAAAGAGGCTCTGTGAGCGGGGAGCAATCCTGGCTCTCCTCCATTCAAGTCAACTTGTGAGACATCAGGTAATCTATGAGAAATCCATTGCTCTCAAAGAGCCACAGATAACAGCTGACACACCAATAATGTCAATTTTCCTTTTAACAGTGCCAATCCAATATGGACCAATATATCAGTGTACCTCTCCCCAGAGTAGAATCCATCACCCTGAATGAGACACGTAGGCTCCTTGTCCAGGGCTTAGGGAGATTTTGGTACCTCATAAGGGGATCTAAAACAGCCAGCACACCGAGCAGAGTGTGGCCTAGAGTTAACCAGCTAATAGGAAATGCTGTGCACAGACAGTCTGAACTTCTCCCTTTCAGGTTAAATCACCTCACTCAGGTCTATGGGGAATTGCCTCTATTCATTTGGGATTCACAGCCTGAAGACCTTTCCTGACAATAGAAGCCTGTATCCTTTCCCTAAAAGAAATGAGCAAAACTCGCCTCTATTTTTTTAAAACACAGATATCTTGTTAGGGCACTCATCTGAAAGGAGGGAGATTCTGGTTTCTCTTCAGATAGCATGCCATTAAGTAGGCTGCTAAGGTCATGCCTCTGACCAGATAGGCTCTTAGGCTGCGTCCAGATGAGCACAGCCATGCAGTATGTGGAGCCATAGACACGTATGCAGAACCACATACCGCACATTCAGGTGTTCTCTATGCTGCAGAGGAGCAGCATGGGGGAGGGGGGTTGGCCCCTGGATATCCAGGGGTCAAAAAAACCTACAGAAATAAAAGCACAGTGGCACCTGGCCAGCTGGAACCGTGCTGCGGCTGCCAGCCAGGCTCCGTGTGGCAGGATCGTCACTGTACAGCCTTGGGAGGCCCAGGACCTCAGGTAAAGCTGCTGGGGCCAGCTAAGTGCTGGCCCCAGCCTCCCCTACTCCATCTGGGGTAACTTGCCGCAAGCCAGAGGGCGCATGGCACAGGTGTTTCCTGAGGACAACTACTGGCAGCACGAGGTACTGCCAGTACACTACTGTTAGTTGTCCACGGGAAAACAAACGTCCATGCATGTATGGATGGGGTCTTAGGGGGTCACACTGCCCTACCTGCTCCCTGATTACTCTGGGAGCAGAAAGTTTTCTGTTCAAGTGGAATCCTTCTTGAAATCAGTCGGCCCACGACTTATCTTCCCTTCTGTGTTTTGTGACAGCCTCACAAAGCAAGATATAGATAGAGAGGGGTGGCTCAGGCTAGCTGAGTGTCACCTTCACAGTTGAACCTAGGCAAAAGTAAAGACATATCCATTTCCTGACTGGCTGTTATAGAAAAGGTAGATACCACCAGCACCACTGTTTCCACTCTTTTTAAAGGCCAGAATAACCCCTGATGGTTCCAGATCTTTCTGGAAGTTAGGTGCTTCTTCTGAGGCATCTAACTTCTGACGCACCATGCTGGAGAGCTAGGTGCTGCACTTAGGATTCTGGATCCTGCTCTGGGGGCTGACTTTGAGGTTCCTAAGTTTTTATTGAATCTACCTCTTGTTGCTGGGGGCTGGACAAGAGCTAGGTTTGCGCTGTAAAAATAACAATACGGACTTTATAGCAGCCAAGGACCTCAAAGAACTTTACAGCTATCAAGTATCTTTACCACCCCTGCGAGGCAGGGAAACAGTTTTGTCTTCACTGCAGAGGTGCATAAACTGAGACAGAGAGCTGAATAAGTATTTTCTCTAAACTTAAGCATAGTGGCAAAGCTGGAACAGTCGCTAGGTGTGCTGACTCAAAGAGCCTCACTCTAACCAGGGAACCGAACTGCCTGTAGAAGTGCAGTTTTTTGAAAGGGTGACAGAGAAGAGACAGAGGACTCCAGGCCCTAGAAGTAGAAAAATCTAGCGACTGAATGATGAAAACAATTAAAAGCAGTCAGCCCCAATGTGATCAATCAATTGACTGTGGTTTTACATGGACATCTCTGCTATTCTCTCAGGACCGATTATGAATCTGAGCTTTCCATTGGCATCCGTTAAAGTGACTAGCTTCTGTTCAGTGGCCACATAGTGAATCAAGGAAATAATCCAGTAATCCATAATTGTAGTGGTCCAGTAAATATCAAAATGAACAGTTGTCTCCCTGGGCAAGTATCTCCCCTTACTTATTATTGGTTTTAAATTGGTGTTATCACCATTCATCCTAACACACCTTACATAGGTATGAGAAAAAGACGTTGTCTTCTGGTGTGGCGATTGTAGCTGTGTTGGCCTAAGGACACAGGCAGACAAGGGTCTTTGGATAAATGTGATATCTTTTATTAGACCAAGTAACTAGTTGGAAAAAATGTTCTTTGCAACCTTTCAGGCACAAACCCTTCATTTACCCAAAGACCCTTGTCTGCCAAGGTTTTCTTCTAGAACATATAGGCACTGTCTCCCCCCACCATCTACAACTCCATCTGTTGTAACATGGTTCCATGTGGCTGTTTCCGATCTGTTTCACTTTACATGGGCTTCTGTCTAAGTAAACAGGAATATTTCCTTATCAGTTGCTCTCCCCAGACTGAAGGTGCTCTTTCTCTTCCTTTTGTGCCATATGCTGATCTAATGCTCAGGGGTGCTCTCATTCTGCTTAGCAGCATACTGTCCCCAAAATGAAATGTTACTAACAGGAGCCTTGGGTCATGAATCTGGTTGCCTAATCTCTTTCCAGTTCCTCCATTTGGGTTTCACATCCTCCACAAGTGTGCTGCAGCTGCTTACAAAGAGGAATGACACAGAATGTCAATAATTTCTCCAGAAAGGGTTCCTCGCTTTTATGAATAAAATCACCTCATTCTCTCCTCGGTAAAGAGCATGCACAGAAAAGGGAAGCTCACTATGTGTGTGCACTATGCTAGTTTGATGAATTATTTCCTTCAGGCCACAATATGCTGAGATATTTTTTTCATTTAATTTTCAGCTAAAATGAACATTTCTTAATCAAGATCATGATAGTGGCTCCAACTGGCACATTTTAAAGGATAAATAAAGAAAACATGTCCCTTTTGCTCCATTAGACAACGATATTCAGAGGGAGACTATGTCATACATAAAATCAGAAGACTATCAGGATAAAAAATACAGTTAAAAATCAGAGCTTGATTCAATGTGCTTTGAAGTTAACAGAAGTCTCTCTCATAGCTCCAAAGGGCAGTGAGGGAGAGCCTAAGAAGTACAAAAAATATCACAATAGTTTCAATCTTGTGGGGCATTCAGTGTTCATTTATTTCAGTGGGAAGAGAAGGTGTACAGCAATTTGCATGACCTAGCTTGAAGTGCGAGACCCACAAAAGGATTCAGGCACATGAATCCAGTATTTAGATCTTTAAGGCCCAGCTAGCTGATCTAATCCTAGAGATTCCTGATGTCTCTAGCGGTCCAGGATCTCCCTAGAAAAGTTTCCAAGGCACCTAAAATGTCTGCTCGTGGGTATGTATACAACCACCTAAGTCTTGAAAATGCTGAGCAGCTGGAATTACTTAGTTATCCCATGCAAACTGGAACAGCTTCAGAACAGACTAAGAATACCCCAAGTTTAAGCATATCCCACATGATTATGATGAGGGTGTTCCGCTGAGAGATGGGCAATATGAGTTCAGATCTCCTCAAAAAACTGGAGAAGTCTCCTGCATGACAGGTGAGTTTTTAAGAACTAGATTATTGGATGAAAGAGGGCACCACCTGCTGCTGCCAACCTCCTTTTATGGGAAATGCAGGAGGAGGGTTCATGGCTGAAAATACCCAGCAGAGATGGAGCTTGGAGTTAGGCAGTTATCTTCCAAAAAGGCACGGGGCATTTCATACTGGTACCCAATTTTATAGATACCATATCTCAGGTGCCTTGTTCTCCACAGGAATTATGCAGGGAGCTGCAGTACTTAATTCAGGAGGAGACAAGGTGCCAGAAAAATTAGGAGTTGTAATTCTAAGAGCTGTGATGCCTGAATGTTAAATGATTAAAATGAAAAAAGACAAATTCATTATTTTCAGCAATTGTGCTGTTTCCTTTTGCATTTGGGAAAGGAAGGAAGGTTGGATAGTTTCAGTTAGTCTATAGGCCCATTACTCTTACCTCTGTCCTGGGGAAGCTCTTTGAAAAAATTATCCAGGAGCACATCTGTGAGAGACCAGCAGGGGGGAAGATGCTCAAGGGCAACCAGCATGGGTTCATTAAGGGCAGGTCCTGTCAGACTAACCTGATAGCCTTCTAAGATCAGGTCACAAAATCATTGGATGCAGGTGTCGCGGTGGATGTAGTCTTTCTAGACTTCAGGAAGGCCTTTGACACTCTCTCTCACCCCATTCTCATTAAAAAGTTAGGTGACTGTGGCACTGATGCCTACACAGTCAGATGGGTTGCAAATTGGCTAGGGGGCCACACCCAGAGAGTGGTAGTAGATGGGTCATATTTGACCTGGAGGAAGGTGGGCAGTGGAGTCCCCCAGGGCTTGGTTATCAGGCCCGTACTGTTCAATTTCTTTATCAGCTACTTGGACGAGGGGGTGAAGAGCACCCTGTTCAAATTCACTGACGACACCAAGATTTGGGGTGAGGTGGGCATGCTAGAAGGGAGGGACAAGATACAACTGGACCTGGACAAGGTTACAGGGGTGGGCAAATGTGAATAGGATGGGATTCAATACTGACAAGTGCAGGGTACTGCACTTGGGCAGGAAGAACCAGCAGCATACCTATAGGCTGGGGAAATCCCTTCTTGAAAGCACAGCGGAAGAGATCTTGGAGTCATTATCGATTCCAAAACGAACATGGGCCGCCAATGTGAGGACTCAGTCAGCAAGGCTAACCGTATGTTGTCATGTGTACACAGATGCAACATGAGCAGGTCCAAGGAGGTGATCCTCCCCCTCTATGCGACACTGGTCAGGCCGCAGTTGTAGTACTGGGTCAAGTTCTGGGTGCCGCACTTCAGGAGGGATGAGGCCAGCATCTAGAGGGTCCAGAGGAGGGCCACTCGTATGATCAGGGGGCAGCAAGGCAGGCCCTGTGAGAAGAGCCTAAGGAACCTGGACCTGTTCAACCTTCACAAGAGAAGGCTGATAGGGGATCTAGTGGCCGCCTATAAACTTACCAGGGGGGACCAGAAGGGAATGGGTGAGACCCTGTTCCCCCAAGCGCCTCCCGGAGTAACAAGGAATAATGGCCACAAGTTGATTGAGAGTAGGTTCAGGCTAGACATCAGGAGGCACTACTTCACAGTCAGGGCAGCCAGGATCTGGAACCAGCTTCCAAGGAAGGTGGTGCTGGCTCCTACCTGAGGGATATTTAAAAGGAGGCTTGATAACTACCTAGCTGGGGTAATACGAGTTTAAACTTAGTAGGGGAAATATAAGCCTTGTACTCATTCCTGCCCAGGGCAGGGGGTTGGACTTGATGATCTGCTCAGGTCCCCTTCGACCCTACATCTATGAATCTATGAGTTTCTCTCTCTGCACCCACACAAAACTGTGGTGTTTAGGTTGGGGATGCCATAGGTTTCTTTAAAATATTTTCTTCATTTTTCCCTATTAATACTTTCCTGTTAGTAATTGTGAAACTTTTCCTCCTCCCTGCTAATGCCAAAAATACTTGATTGTATCCTTTTTTAGATGCAGTACATTTAAGCTATTGACTCTACAGCACTGTTTCAGTGATGTCTAAATGACATACTCATCTGATTTATTGACAGGGAGAAATAAATTGATTCACTGTTGCTCTAGTACAGTGGTCTTCAACCTTTTTTCATTGGAGGTACAGACCTCTCTGGAAATTTTGAATGGCGTGGACCCCTTTGAATTTTAAGTGTGGCTATTCACATACTTTTGATTGATTGTAGTCATCTTTCACGGACTCCTTCAACATAGTCTGCAGACCCCCAGGGGTCCGCAGACCACAGGTTGAAAACCACTGCTCTAGTACAATAACACAAAAAGTTTGGCTACAG
>NW_005842306.1:668957-670544 GCF_000455745.1 Alligator sinensis | reverse complement strand
GAAAGAGTGATAAATAACAAATTAAAAATGCATATGACAAATAAGGTTTAATTTAATTAGGCCTATTTCTTTGATAAAATCAATAGCTTTTGATGCTAGTATAAGATATTGAGTAAGGAAAATACATGGACAGAAGTAATATACCTTAATGAAGACCAGCCCTAAAAACAAACAAACATATAAACAGGATGACCTGGTCCATATTTCTAGTGAACAGCTCAAACTTTATCTATCTGTGTGAATTCAGAAAGCAATCAAGGTACTGGGGAAGAGGAGTGAACAAAGTAGCTGTGTAACAGAAATGAGCCATTTGCAAGCAAGGTCAATGGACAGCAGGGAAAAACGGGCTTGACAAAGTTACTGGGCTTCTATCATACAAGAACTCTATATGAAAGAACATAGTGAAACAGAGAAACAGTAACCATAGCATCCCTTATGAACAGGTATTGCGGGACTGGGTTATACTTTACAGTCCTATTTCAGAAAAGCGGTGAAGATGCCTGAATGCAAGACATGAGCTGATGTCTCTAACTCAGATCTGAAGAAGAGGGAACACTGAAGTCTACATTATATGAAGTAAAACAGAAGCATTAAATAAGTCTGATGCCCATCAAGCACAACGAAGTTCATCTGAGAGTTGAGAGAGTCAGTTAACCTTAGAAATAGGTTTAGCACAATCCTCTGATGGTTTCAAGCATTCAGTGTACCAGGGGATGACTCAAAGCCGCTGTCTATGGGAAAGCTGTTAATGGCTGTTCCCTGAAGAACTGCTGTAATTAAATAATCATTCCTCAATAAATGCATCATGCTAGAAAAAGTAAAACCAATTTCATCTGGAGACACCGTTAGAAAGATGCAGTGTCTCACTTGTTGCACTGCTAAATGAACACAGGGTGAGGTCACTTGTTGCTTCTTGTGTTTCACATCTAACTAAAGAAAGCTCTGTTTCTCCACTGCTCTTGGCTGTGCGCAGCAGCCCTCCCACATCTTCTGGCTGGTGCCCAGACACCCTTCCCTGCGGCTTCCATATCAGTGCAGTCCTTCCAGTGTAGTGCTGCCATCAGCCCTTCTGTGACCTCTATTCAGTAGTCTCCTCCTCCACCCCCCGACTAATCCAGGTACAAAACAAGCCACATCACCCCCTCGCAACTTGCTGATCCCGTTTCAGAAAAGCAAAGGACACGATGGATTTGGAGACCCAGGTGTGTACAGCTACATGTCCAGCACAGCAGGAAGGGCCCCACCACAGGATCACACTTTGGCCCTTAAAATCCGGGAATCCAACTCACCCCAAGCTTGAATTTCCTCTAACAGGGTTTGGCCAAACCTAGGAACCAAACAGCAGGGAAAAAACACAAAAGACTACGCTTGGGGTTTGGGTGCAAAGCCTTCCTCTGCGGGGTGTGCGCCCCCAGCAAGCGACACCGGGGGGCGGGAAGCGGCTGCTCGGGACAAGGCTGAGGGACGCGCAGCGGCGGCGGGGAAGCCTCGCCTCGGCTCGCCTCGCCTCGCCTCGGGGAAGCCCGGCCCGGCCCCGCCCCCCCCCCCCCCCCGCGCCACCTGCCCGGGGGTGCCCGCCCGGGCGGG
>NW_005842306.1:665372-668309 GCF_000455745.1 Alligator sinensis | reverse complement strand
TGGTCTCGGCAGGGGATGCCCGGGCACCCGAGCGCTTCAGCGTGCCTAGAGGAAGAGGCTTGGGGCGGGGAGCAGGGCACGGGGCAGCCCCCTGGTCGCCGGGCCGGGCCGGGCCGGCCTCACCTGCGCATCAGCAAAGCTCCGCAGGGACGTGCTCCCGCGGGGCCCAAGGAGGTCAGTGCGGGTCGGAGCCGGAGCCGGGTTCAAGGACGAGACAAGTCTTGTCTGGGAATCCTGTCTGGAAAGAGCAGGGGGAAGGAAGAGATGGAAACAACTAAAGCCAGGAATACCGCGCACTTATTACCGAGCTGAATTGTAGTTTAAAGCGATTAAGGTGTTAGAAGTCAGACACCTGAGGTGAGGAGAAAGAAAGAAAGATTTTTTTTTTCCCCAGTGGAGGGGTATGACATAGTGTTTTATTGAGCTGCTATTTTAAGAAAAGCTACTACCACGTTTCACTTTACGTTTTATATTCTATACTATTTTCTTGTGTGTCATTTATATGGCACTTAATGTGCACTACCAACTTTGGAGAGTGTTTACAAAGACAAAATTCTTGGTTTTACTGAGGTAAGGATCTCTCAGAGATTTTAGCCCACTGGCAAATACTTGTGATTTTATGAATATAGAACTAGTCAGTAAGTCTGATTAATTATAAAAAATCAGAATGCATTGGGTTCATCAAGGACATATTTTAATAGTTGGCATTTTCTACTACTACCACCTCTAAATGCAGCAAATTATAATGCTGTTTATAAAAGACATACGTGTATAAAACACATTCATGCTGAACGAGACTCAGCAACTGCTTTGTGAATAAAGGAAAATGATTTTGTCACCCAGATCCTACCAGTCTTGGGGAGTCTATAAAAAAAAGATCAGCAGGTTCAAACTGTAAAATTTTGATCCAGTGTGAAAGCGTAGGGCTTGGTATATTATGTTGAATCCCTGGCCATGTATCTTTTGCACTTCTGGCAAAAAGTGCTGCATATCTACGTGTTTTTCAATGCTAAGTTTTACTTTCCTTCTCCTACACTTAAGGAAACAGACAAAGAATAAGTAACTTGCCCAAAGTCACGTAGCAACCAAATGGGAGTCTGGAGCAAAACCTACATTTACTGATATCTCAGTTTCTTCTTGGCTTTCATAACACCTCTGAATAGCGAGAAGTCAAAACAGACTGTGCTACAGATTATTCCTTCTTTATTATCTTATTAGACTAAAAAGAGAGAATGTATGAAAAACAAGCAATGTTGATGGAAAGTATAGTTAGCATTAACTGACCACAGATCAGATGCTAGTCATATACCAGTCAAGATGCCAGGTGCCAGCATTAGCCAACCAAAGATCAGATACCAGACAAGAGCTTAACAGTGTCAGCACCAAATGATGGTTTCTTGAGGGAAGAGGAAGGAGATGAGGCAAGAGAAAATAATTAAGCTGGAGGGGAGGTGTACAGCACCTTCATTAAACTTCTGCCAAAAGCAGCACATGCTCAGTAATGGAAACCAACTATGAAGTTCATTAAATGCAGCCATCGCTGTGCATGACTATAAAACACGTGACTCATGTTGAGTAAACATGCTGATGGGAACCTTTAAAAAAAAATTATTATGAAATTCTACAACAATTTCAGGCCAACAAAACAATAAAGTACCAAAAGAGAGAACATGCTTCCTTCAGCTTCTAAAACTTGAACAAAAAGGATGGACAAAACAATAGAACATTTATACATTATCCAACCATTCCCTTCTTCCCTAAATTCCCATTAATCCAGGAGCCTGGATACTTTTGTTTCTTAATACCATATTATTCCCTGTCATCCTCCGAGCTCATCTATTAATGCCTATCACCCCCATCCCATATATGTCCTGTCTTAGCCCCTAGCACTTTTTCCTAGCCGGCCCCTGGTCTGCAGCTATAGTTCTGCCACATCTCAAGCCTCATCATCTTTTCATCCTCCTAGATTGGGGTGGCCAACCTGTGGCTCTAGAGCCACATGCGACTCTTCAGAAGTTAATATGCGTCACCTTGAATCTTTGCACAAGCACAGTGACCAGCTTCCAAAAAATTTGCTTCACAAATGGAAGCTGGTCACCATGTGCTTGTGCAAAGATTCAAGGAGATGTATATTAACTTCCGAAGAGCCTCAGGATGGTCACTAGGGCTGTGTGAAACAGCACCATTTTGTTTTGGCTTCCGCTTCGCCGTTGTGACAGGATGGTGTTCCATTTCAAGTTTTGTGTCATTTTGAAGCACTGTTCTCTTTCATTTAGTTGAAACTGTTTTGGCACTGTTTCAATGTTTCACCCATAGGCTATGATAGAGAAGCACGAAACTGCCTGTAACTTTGTCACTTTGTGGCAGATTTGGATGAAAACAGCAGGGATGGTAGCCTCTTGTGAGGGCATGAAGCCTGCCAAGTTTCAAGGAGATAGGTGCAGGAGTTTTTTGGGAAACTGTACCTCAAAGTCTTGAAAGCAAAACTTGTGTCACTTGTAAGTATGAAGGCACAGGGGGGTGAAAACTGCAGACATGGTGGCCCCTGATGAGGCCATGAAGCCTGCCAGGCTTCAAGGAGATAGGTGAAGAGGTTTCTGGGAAACTGCACCTCAAGCTGCTGACAAGCAAAACTCATGTCATGCGCACGTGCGCGCGCGCGCGCGCGTGTGTGTGTGTGTTAAGGCATGCCCTCACTGGTGCTGGGGCCTCTACACAACATGGTAGTGTGCCCCAATGAGGCCTCCTCCTCCCCTACAGCCTTCCAGTCCACCACTTTACATGGCAACAGGTAAAATAATAACTTAGTGAGGAGTGGCACAGTAGCACCAGCGGCATCTCAGGCTGCCAAACTGTGATAGAGCCTTTCTTTCCTCTCCTGCAGGAGCGTCTTCTCCAGCATGTGTGTTAAGGCATTCTTTCACTGTGTCCTTCCCC
>NW_005842306.1:657867-665197 GCF_000455745.1 Alligator sinensis | reverse complement strand
TCCTCCCTCTGCTTATGTTCTGTTTCCCTGCAGGCAAGCCCAGGTTCAGCTTCGAAACTCAAAACATTTCGACTGCCCTCGTTTCATTTTGAGGCTGTTTCAAAGCCCTTCTTTTCGATTTTGCTGTTTCGAACTCGAAATGAGTCGAAACAGTGTTGAAACGAAACAGCCGGTGAAATTTCACACAGACCTATTGGTCACCCCTGTCCTAGATCTACTAGGTGTGCCCATGCTTCTCTTTTCCATAAAGCCACTGCTTTCTCCTTACCTAGTTTTCTTGTATCCCACCAGCAATACCATCCCTGTTTGCTCAAGCCCTAATGCAAGGTATCTTCTACACAGAGTTCCAGTTGCAAGACTAGTGAGTTTCTTGCCTTCCACAGTGCCATGCGAAAGCTCACTACAGCTTTTCATACTCTTTCTGCATCCTTCCTCTGTGCCCCAGGACCATATTCCACACAGAACTGCTTCTAGCATGAGTTGGCTTTTAGCACCCAGTTACTGTAGGAGTTTCTCTGCCTTCCCCAAACCATTTTGGCAAATTGATACTTCCATATCACATGCCATGTTTTCTTCACCACAACGTGTTTGTTTGGGGCATTCAGCTGTTCTATACAGTCCCCAACTGTAATGGAGCACTCCTACTCCTACAGTGTGATGTGCTAGCAGCCAATGAAAGTCCTCGCACTGCTTCTGCAAGCTTTTTGTCAAACGCCCCCTTCCAAATTGTTCATGCTTCTTCTTTTTCCCTGACCCAGGACTTTTATGGTTCACTAACTCTGTTGTGGTTATTGTCTACATCCTCTAAACAATTCACAAATTTTACAATCTTTTCATATGTTTGGTAGCATTATCCAGGCTCAGGGCCATGAGAGTGACTTTTTACATACATTATATTTATGTAAACATCTCTGTGTAGTACCAGACAAACCCAGCTTATTTGGTGCCCCCTTTTAGCCTTTCTGTGCAGCTTAGACTGACAAACTTTGCATAAGCAAACAGAAACACATCTGGGAAGCCCCATCCTCCATTCAATTTTGCCTTGTATAGTGTTGTTCTCCTAAGCCTTTCCCTTTTGGCTTTCCAAAAGAACACCATCAGTTCCCATTGGATCCTACATACGGCAGGTCCATGACAACACCACACCTATATACAGTATGATTGGGAGTACAACCTCCTTAATTATATTTACCCATCCTTCCATTAACAGCTTGTATTCATACCAGCTCCCCAGTTTTTGTTTCACCTTTCCTTTCACCTTCTCGCAGGCCGCTGCACCTGTCAGTTGCTCATCTACCTCCACTCCCAATAACTTGATTGGGTCCCCGTTGTGACCTGTAACTCCACTTTTCCTGTTCCTTCCCTCTTCCCCATCACCAGGCACTTACTTCTTTGTATCTTTACAAAATGATGCCTTTCATATTCATTTGTATGTCATTGCTTGTCTAGGGACATGCTGTCTTTTGCTAAGATATTAACATTGTGTTAATTTTGTTTGCATGCCCTTCCCCTGGGTACTGGCATGCCATTGATCATGTGATCTGTCCTGTTCTTCTATGCCAGTAGCTTGATGGTGCAGATGAATAGGAGTGGTGACAGGGGGCACTCCTGTCTCACGCTTGATCTGACCTTGATTTCCTCAGTTAGGCAACCATTCACTTCTACCTGACACTGTGCTCCTTTGTATAAAGTCTTGATCAACCTTAGAAACTTTGGTGGAACCCCCATCTTGTTCATACTGCCAAACAGGAAATTGGGCTTCCCCCGGTCATATCCTTTTTTTAAATCAAGATTCAGAAGTACCACATGCAGTCCTCATTCTTGACAGTACCAAATTGCATCTCTTATTAGTAGCAGTGTTGTAGTTACTAGAGGTGCTTTGATACATTGGTCCATATCATATCAGCACCGATAAAAGGAAAGTTGACATTATCGGCAATCAGCTTTTTTGGCTGATGTGGCTGATAATGTCGCTGATAAATGCTACGGACATGTGCACAGCTGCACCATGCACATGGCCAGGACCGCAGCCCAGCAGTATCCATCTGGTGAGTCTGTGGGGGGAAAGGGAGACTGTCATTCCCTGGGACCTTCCTTGTCTTGAAGGTTTGGGTTTCCTCCCATAGTTCTTCCAATGTCCATGCCTTCTCCAGCTGATGTTTCATTTTCCTCCAGGCTTCCCTCTAACCCCACCAGAAAGGAGTCAAGGGCTTGCCGAAGCAACACTCTGCTGGAGTAGAAATTCTGGTAAAACTCCTTCACTGTGCTCAGTATCTCTTATGTCTCTGTTAGTTGCACTCCCCTGCCATCCTATGCTGCTGTAATACTTTTTTTCTTCTCTGGGCAAAATAAGAGAAGCATTCTTTTTCCTTTCTCCACCCAAACAGCCTTTGCAAGGAAGATGTCCCTTTTCCCTAAACTATTGCTGTAGGTTCTTCATGCATCTAATTTCCTTGGTTATCAGAAATCCCTTCTCTGCCAGTCATAGGAGATGTGGCAGTCTCTACTGCAATCTTGTTAACCTCTTGCACTTTTCCCAGGCCATTCTTTTATCCACATTCTGAAAAAAGGCTCGCATTCTTTCTTTAACATCTTCCTGCTATCTCACTCTGCTTATATGTGTTCTTTTCATTACTCCCCATTATACATGGTGACTTCTATACCATCTGCACACTTGTTCTTCTTCCAAGTCTTGTATTTATCTTCCACTGCCTTCTGTTGTTCCTTACTCTCCACTTCCAGCACCATCCTCAGAAGCAAGTAGTCAGAGACAAAAACTGGTATTCTCTCTGCCACTTGGATTTCCAGTCTGTAGACCCAAAAATTAAGTCTCCACAGGACCATGAGCAGCCAACCACATTCACTCTAGTAACTCTACTCTCAATTCCCAGCACTACCTTTTGGGTATCCAGTAGTTTATTCTCCACTACCATCCTTGCCAGTATCTGTGAGGACCTTTCTAATCCTGAGGCATTGCTCCCCATCCTATCCCCTTCCTTCCTCCAATATACAAGTAAAATCCCCGACCAGTATTAGGGGCAGTGCTCCTAGTGGGAGGATTGTCAGTTTCTCTAAAAGAGCACAGCAATTCTCCTGCATTGCTAGTGTGTAGACATTCAATATTCTAAACCTTTCCCCTCCCTCTTCCCCAGTCATCTCTAACACACTTCCCCAGGTATCTCCTGATAGCTTATTAGTCATAGCTGTGGATCTTTAATTGGTATCACCGTACCCACTGACCTGTTTTCATTACTGCCTGACCACGCAGATGTGCCATGCTTCCATCTTCCTATAAGGTCTTTATACTCTCTCTTATCTGAGATCCAACATTCCTGCAGGCGTATGTCTGCCTCCCCCTGATCAAAATACTGGCCCACCGCTACCCATTTTGCAAGGCTGCAAATGGTCCTTACATTAACTGATATTAGCATGATGATCATATTTATCCCAAGATATTACCTGCCACCCTCCAAGTCCAACCAATGCACTAAGGTCTAGGCCTGGGCATGACTCCCCTTCTGATTCCACACTAGAGACTGATCCTCCCTTCTCCTCTTGTGTTCTTCCTGCCTTCTCCTTTAACAATGTCCGTTACATGCAACAAACTTTGTATTTTGCTTTCTTCTAAGAACTCTATCCCAGTGGTGCTTTGGCTTTCCTCTGCAGCCCCAATGAATCTGAGAGTCACAGGGCTAGGAGTGGGTCTGGTAAGGACTCAAAGGGAGGCTCCCATTTTCTTTTCTACTTTTTTGCCCTTCCGCACCTCTGCCTCCTCTCAAACATCTTCCATTCTGGTTTCTGCTTCACGCGTTCTCCAGCCCACTCCATATCATCATCCTCTTCCCTCCTCCTTCTCTCCCTTCTTCCCCTACTCCTTACCTTTTTCATTAACCCTTCTTGCCTCCATTCTCCCTTCCCCTCTTCCTTCTATTGCTCCCTCCAAATTTCCCTTTGACCTTTTCCCTCCCTCCACCTTTTCTACTCCACTCTTCTTCCCTACCCGTTTTTTCTCTATATCTCTCTTCCCCTCCTCCTGTTCTTCCTGTCTTCCCTTTATCCCCATTCCTTTCTCCTTTCTCTTCATTTCCTCCTTCTCTCTCCCTCCTGACTCCTCCTCCTCCATGGGCCTCATTCTCCACCTCCCCTCCGGCTTAATTATTTTCTCTTGCCTCAACTCCTTCCTCTTCCCTCACCTGCACCCCAGTCCCTCCCCTCACTCTCCCTGCCCACTTTCCCCTGCCATATGCTCTCCACCTTGTTTTTGTTTGCCTGCTTTTGTGAAAGATCTGGGGAATGTGTGGAGCACATGACCCAATTTTCCACACAAATTACATTTCATTCCTTCCTACCCTCTTGCATCCCATAATTCTTCTCCCTGCATGCAGGCCATTGTCAGAAGCCCGTCCTCCTTGCACCTCAAACATAACTTTGGCTGTCCATAGTAAATCATCAGTCCTTAGTGGAACTCTAAGGCTATTCCCTGAGGCAGGTGTCATACCCTACCTACCCCTATTTTGCCTTCCCAGAGTAATAGCCAGGCTCTCAAGGCCCCAGTCCATACCCCATCTGGGTCTTGGACCTTGTCCATGTTCTCCACTCTCTTGCAGTGTCTCAATAAACAAAATCTTCAAAATCCTATTTAGTAAAGTGTGCATACATCTTAACTGTGACTACTCATTCTCAGGTGTCCTCAACAACCCCCAAATCAAAATGTACCAAGACGGGGTCTTCCCAACATTCCTTGCAGGTCTCCCAGAATTGTTGGTATGCTAGATCATCCCTAAACATTACCTCCCAGTTCAAGTTGCTTCAGCCTTCAGCGTCCCCTGCAGTATCAGCCTGCTGAAATCCAGCTGAGCCATCTATACCTTTGAAATGCCCAATGCAAAACTGCTTTCTTCCCCCAGCTCATCCAGCTCCTAGCTCATCCATTGTTCTCTACCAGGTGTAGTCCATCCCAACTCTTTCATTTCTTCTATCATAACTACTACTGCTCCACTCACCACCATCAGTCTCTCCTAAACCTTCCAGCCAGACAGGACCATCATCCTGATCTTGACCCACAGACCAAGGAGCAATCTACTAAGGGGAACCAGCACAAGAATAAATTACTGCAGGCCATTTGAATAAAACATATGCTAGTGCCCATTGTGCTCAGTCTCCGTCCCCCTCAGTACTAACTCCCTTTCAAGTAATGAACAGGGATGTTGGATTTGTTTAAAAAAATCCAAAATTATCTGATTAAAAACCCCCAAATCCATGTTTTTCTGAGATTATAATGAAACAATACTATATAGGTATCAGATGAACACAATGCTTCATTGATATATTTACAATTTTTAAGCAATTTGGAAGCCTACCAGTGCCTTAATCATTATAATAAAATAAATTCAAAATACTTATATATTTTGGCATTTGATTTTGGTTTTTTTATCATGGAAAATCAGAACTCCCCCTGCCCCCTTCACTCACCAGGATGCAGGTCCAGCTGCAGCTGTCTCCCCCTGCCCTCTGCTTTGTGGTGCTGAGCCGCCCTGATATGCTGGTGCCCCTCACTTCCAAGCCACAGTTCCTTCAGCCCTGCTAGTGCCCGTGACTCCTGACCTACAGCCCCCATCCCTGCCACTGCCCCTCACTCCTAGCCCGCAGCTACATGCCTGCAGTGGCTCAAGCCAGAAGCTGGGGGGTGCTAGAGCATTTCTCTCTTGCACATAGCCAGCATGGGCTGTATGTTGGCTTCCTCTTCCTGCTTCCCCCGAGTTCTCTGGGATTTGAAGTTCAGACTTACAGCAGCAGGATTCTGCAGAGTTGCTCATCACTTATTCTTCCTGCTTCCAGGTGCCTCTGGGATTTGTAGTCCACAGTCGCAGCCAGCACTAAGCAGGGCAAGGCAAGGCAGCTCCATACTCAGGGGAAGGGAAGTTTAAGCCCCCTACCTGGCATCAGACCCCAGCAGGGGTTTACCCAGGGGGAGGGGGACAGTAAGCCAGCCAGTGAGGCCAGTGAGCCAACCCTCACTGCTCCAGCTATGGAATGAAGGGGCAGGGGCAGTCCTGCTCTCTGGAGCAGACAGCCCGGCCCAGCCCAGGGCTGCAAAATGCTTGGATGCTGGGGGACTCTCAGTTAACTTTAACCAGAAAGGAGTCTGGGACAGAAGTTTTGTAAACCTTTTTGACTTAAATCAGTTAAGTCTGATACTAGGCCTGTGTGAAGCAGCAAGTATTCACTTTGGATTCGGCCGATTTGGAGGGACAGTGATTTGATTCAGCCGATTTGAATTTGGAGATTCGGTGCTGATTCAGAGATTTGGCCATAGACTGTAATGGGGAATCACTAAAATACCTATAACTGTCATTTTTTGCAGATTCAGATTAAAACAGCAGGGATGGTAGCCCCTTCTGAGGGCATGAAGCCTGCCAGGTTTCAAGGATATAGGTGCAGAGGTTTCTGTGAAAGTGTACTTCAAACTGTTAAAGCAAATCTTGTATCACTTGTATATGTTAAGGCAGGGTGGGATGAAAACAGCAGGGATGGTAGCCCCTTCTGAGGGCATGAAGCCTGCCAGGTTTCAAGGATATAGGTGCAGAGGTTTCTGTGAAAGTGTACCTCAAACTGTTGAAATCAAAACTGGTATCACTTGCATGTGTTAAGGCAGAGAGGGATGAATCATGGGCGACTGGTACCACCTTAGTCGGGGGGGGGGGCATGTGCTCCCCAGCAACCAGTCAGCGACCAGAGGGCCAATCTTGCTGACTGGGGCAGGCGTCCCCTGCAGCCAATCCCACCAATGGGCGGGAGTCCCCCCCACTATGCTCCCACTCCCTGTCTGGTGCTCATAGGGGGGGCACCGGCACTCTTGCCTGCCCCCCCTGCCTGTCACCTAAGCACCAAGTGCAGCCAGTCAGGGGTGCACTGGCACTCTCAGAGGTTCACCACTGGGATGAATGCAGCAGGGATGGTAGCCTATCATGCAGGCATGAGGTTTGCCAGGTTTCAGGCAGAGTGGTGCAGGGGTTTCTGTGAAAGTGCACCTCAAGGTTCTGAAAGCAAATAAAAAAAAAGCAAATAGTTGCGGAGTGAGGAGGGTGGCACTCACTCCATCAGCACATGGAGCTTGGGGAAAGCCAGCAACAGGAGGTTCACCTTCAGGAACACCAGCTGCTTCACCAAACCAGGATCCAAGGAGGTGCGGTGGGGTGTCACAATATCACCAGCAATGATGAACACCCTTGCACTTGGAACACTGGTTGGTGGGCAGGACAGGTGTTCCTGGGCAACTGTGGCCAGATCCTGCCACACCTGGCTGTGGGTTGCCCAATAGGCCAAGGGG
>NW_005842306.1:637971-657770 GCF_000455745.1 Alligator sinensis | reverse complement strand
TTGTGGGGTCTGGTCCCTCTGGCCCCAAACATTGAAGCCATGCCCTTGGCCCACATTGGCAGCAGATGTGATGGAGGAGATTGGCTCATGGTTGGAGTGCTGGCACAGGAAAGTGGAACCCCCTCTTCCACATCCCCCCGCCTCTACCCTTCTGCCTCCCTGACTCTGTTCACCAGCACTTCCGTCCAGTGATCAAGGGTTTTGCTGGTGCAGACGCTCCCCTTCACCCTCACATTGCACATGCCTAGCAGCACATGGACTGTACTGGACCACAACGGATCCAGCCATTTTTTGATGCCCTACTTCAGCTGCTTCACCAGTGCCTGCACCTCTGGGGAAAGCAGCTTCCCCCAGCCAGGAACATCGATCCCCTGGAACTTCTCCATTTCATTCTCTAGCTCCTTCACTACAGGGATCATCTGGCTAAGGAGGGCATCACCAGTGCTGAGGCTCTTGGTGGCCTCGAGGAACAGCTTGAGTACCATGAAGATCTGGGAGTTGGTAGCCCACTCCATTTTGTTAAGGAGACTGCTGATCCCAATCTCCCTGACCAAGGTCATCTCATGGATGGCCTACTGTTGCTTGACCAGCCTTTCTAGCATCAGGTATGTGGAGTTCCACTGAGTCTCCACATCCTTCATGATTTTATGCTGTGGAATGCTTAGCTCTGCCTGTTTGTCTCATAGCATCTTGCCCACCTTGATGCTCTGGTGGAAGTAGCCCTCCACCTTCCTGCATTTCAAAATGAGCTGGCTGGTAGTGATAGTGCTGTTACCAGGAGACCTGTCCCCCTCCAAGTCATCCCTGACTACAAGGTGGAACTTGTGTGCCACACAGCAGATGCCAACAAAGTTGGCATCACACACCACCTTGACCGTATTGGCTGCATTGTCGGTGACCATGAACCCATGGGTGAGCTCGCCCTGCCCAACAAACCACCCCTGCACCATGCAGTTCCTGGCCACCATGATCTTCCTTGCCATGTGGGACCCATCCAGCACCTCCACTTGAAGGAGAGCCCATCGACACCTTGACTGATAACACCAGTGCCCTGTGAGGGAGAGGAAGGCATGATCTCCACCCCGGCTGCTCCAGATGTCCATCTGAGGTGAGCACAGCTCCTTCCTCAAGTACTCCCTGCATGCCTCATACAAGGAGGGTACCACTATCCTGCTGAAGGTGGTGCATGCAGGCACTTGGTATGATGGGGCCACAAGCGCCATGAGCTGCCTGAACCCTGGCCACTCAACTAAGGAGAAGGGATGGCTGTCCAGAGCAAGCATCTCCCCAATGGTCTGGGTGATCTTGCTCACCTTGGGAACGCGCCCCACTCTGTCTGCAGCTTTCCCCCACTGCTCCAGGATGGCCTGCCTCTGCTTTGGGGGGATAGGAGCTTTGGAGCGAGCAGGGAATTTTCCTTTGGGCACACTTGCACTGGTGCCAGGCTGAACAGGAAGACAGGCAAGGGGAAGCTGCCTTTTGAGATGCAGCAGCATCACCGTGGTGGTGAAGTGTTTCACCTCCTTGCCCTGGCTTATCTGCCTTCAGCAGTGCTGGCAGATAGCACACTTGGGGATCATCTGCCACCTGAAAATGATCTCACACTACACTACTCCCCCACTTCTGGGTTGAGGGTGGGGATCCTGCCTTATCCGCCTCCTCACCAGGCAGAGGCACAACAACAGGAGGAGCTGAGCCACTTGCCCCCACAACTTCCTTCGAAGTGCCTTCCAGAGAAGGAGACCTGCCTCTAGGGGAACTTTGTGGGAGCACAAACTCAGATTCCCCCTCCTTCTCCAGAATTTCCTTTGCTATGGCCCTCAGCTCCTCTGCTTCCAGATCCAGCTCCTCCTCTGGCACTGAAAGGCTCACACAGGGAACTGAAATTGGGGTGCAGAATGTCATGCTGCTGCTGGTTAGTGGTGTTAGTGCTGGTGGTGCAGGTGCAGGCACTGCTACCACATCCTTGCTCCCACTATCAGCAGAAGACTCAGTTGTTTCTACATCCCTCCCCCAGAACACTGCCAGGAAAGTGGGTGCATCTATGTTCGGGGTGTGGGGAACTCACAGCTCTCCCTCTGCTCCCTCTCCCTTCCCTGCCAGAAGACGTGGCACCTGCCTTTCGAGCACGCTTCATGAGGTTTGGTGTGCTGAAAAATGTATGTTTGTGTGTAATATATGTTGTGCTTTCCTGCAGTGATGATACACTGTCAGGGAAAACACAGATTTCTTTTTGTGTTTTGGGGGAAAGAATCAAGACAAGAACAAATAAGAGGATGTTGTGGGAAGAATAATTTGAAAGGAATGGATAACAATGGGGATTGTAGGCAAGAGTAAGTAGGAAAGGATTGGATACAACTTACAGGAAGACAGACTAGCTAGCAAGAGACTAAATAGCAAGCCAGAACCTTTCAGATGCTGCTGCTCCAAGAAAGACACAGCTCACAAAAGGCACATATCACTTCAGACACAGCTTTATATGTTGTTTCTACATCCCTCCCCCAGAACACTGATTGGAAGGGAACCCAGAGAAAGATCACAGTTACTGGGCAGCTACAGATGTCAATATCAGAGCAGTCTTTCCCCACCTCAGCCTTTTCCATATATGGAAGATCACTCCACACCCCCTCCCTCTTCTCAGTTTCTGTTTCCTGCAAGCCTTCTGAATTTCTGAATCTCTCTGAATCAATTCAGAGGTTTCCAATTCGATTCAGACCTTTTAATGGGTCTCCCGATTCAATGTGGATCCGGAGATTCAGCCACCAAATCGGGCTGAATCTCCTCTGAATTGAGTCAGCTACCAAAGCTTTGCATAGTCCTATCTGATACTACATTCAGCCAGGTTTATCTTAAACCAGTTTCAGCCATTTTGAAACTGGTTTATGCGCATTGAACTTCTAATCTGTTACAGGTTTAAACCACTTTTCGATCACTTTAACCATTATGTGTAACTGCTGTGCCTAGCCCAGGACTGTGTGCAGCAGTGGGGAGCCACACAACCCTCCCTCCCACCCCTGGATGAGCTGCCCACAGCTCCATCCCACTCCCCTGCTGCTGCACATTCGCGCCCCAGCCCTGGGGCCCCAGGCACTGTATACTGCCCAGCTGGGCAGCGCCCTCAGCTTCAGCTGCCAACCCTTCTCCACTCCCTCCTCACCATTTGGGCTCAATATGAGTTGCCACCTCAATCTTCACACAAGTTGTACCCTACCCCTCCCAAAGACTTATTTGCAGGAAGTTGCAATAGCTGATCTCCACCATGCTGCCTGGGGTTTTATTGCCAGCCATGTGCATGTGTGCATGTTTACACATGGACGTAGCACCCCCTTCATGTGCTCACTTCCCTTGCACTCTCCTCAGCCCCCAGCAGCCCCTTGCAGGCTGGAACTCTGCCAGCCTGCAAAGGGAAATCTGCAATTGCCTGCATTTTTCTCCTTTAAAGGGGAAAATCTATGTTTTTCTGTGGCAAATAGAAAACCCAGATCCCTGATGATGACTTACTACACTGAATATGTTTTGACTTCCTCTTCACCCCCACAGATGAGCCATGCCTTCCTTTCACATTTCCAGTGATTCCTGTTTTGTCACCAGTCTTAAATGTCTGGCAAACATCAAACAAAGCCCCAAACAGTTCATGCAGAATCCCTTTGTTGCCCCCTCTCTCAGACTATTGCATATTCTTAGTGTTGTCCCGTCCTCCGTGAAGGCAGACTAGGTTGTTGTACACCTCATCTGCATACACATTTTTGAAGGATCCCAGGACTTGTGACAAGAACACCCAGTTCCAATCATGAATGGTGGGAGATGAGGGCTAATTAGCACATGGCTTCTCTGTGGGGGCTATCTGGACTATACACATACTAAGCAATGCTGAGTTGTGGGGTCAACATAGCTTGAGATGCTGTTGACTCTGCTGGGGCCAAGCCCAAGGAACTATATGGTAAATCATGAGCCTTTTAGCTTTGGACTGATATTATGCATAGTTTGTACTATATATAAGTTGATATGCAAGTGTTGCTTTAAAGTTAGTTTATGGAGTACCTCTGCTAAAATTTACAGCAGTTTCCAAAAAAGGAAATTCATCAATTCCAGATGAGTTAAATGACTACAGGCATTTTTATTCAAAGTCAGTGTTTTCAGATTTGCTCCTCACTTCCATGTGCTCAGGGAGAGCAAGGTCTGACAGTAAGGAGAGGCAAAGGGGCTGCAGGGAGAAGAAGTTGTGGGGGCAGAGGGAAAGGAACCCCTCTGCCCACCCCCAACCCCCAGATTTATTTTTTCCTCTGTAGAAGTGGGAGGGAGACAAATTCAAAGCAAACCTCCAGTAATTAGATTCTATACCTGGAAAATGTTTAACAAATGTATAACATTTCTATATATAGAATCTAACTGCTGGGATGTCATCTTATATTTTAGTAAATACAGTATTTCCTGACTAGTCTTCTCCAACCAAAAAGGACATAGATTCAAAGCATAGACTATAGAATAGTGTTCTCTCATACTGAATCTTACTGATCCTCATCAACCTCAGACCTTTAAGATCCTGCTCTTGCTTGCTACCATCTTGCTAATTTAAGAAGAGATTTCCAAGCTGATTTACAAGATAGTTGCAACTAATTTATCTATGTGTAGACATGAAACTGATATATGTGGCAGCCTTCTGGCTGCCTGCCACAGCTGGCTCAAGACAACAGTCTAGCTGCTTGTGCAACCTACCCACCTCACCACCATCTACCCTTCCCCCTCTCTCCTGCCCTCCCAAAACAGCTTTAGTTAAAGCTTCCCTGCCACCATTTTGAAGCGCAGGGACGCTAATACACAAGATGCAGAGGTTGGCTGGAGTGCGCTAATTAGCCCGCTTCAGCAGACTCAATTAATTGAGTTTGAGCTGATGCATTGTAATTACAGTGCATTGGAGTAGACTCCAGGCACATCTACAAGCACCTTGACAAAGGGATGATCAAAAAGACCAAGCCGATTTTGAAACATATTTTCCCTGAATAAGACTTAGCAACTGGTTTGTGAATGAAGGGAAACAATTATGCCACCCAGATTCTACCAGTTTTGGTGGGACTATAAAAAACTTAAGCCAACCAGGATCTCCAAGTGGACAGACAAGCGTGGGCCTTTTGGCTAACGTCAAGTGTCATCTACTTCACTGTTTCAGGATATCTTTTTCTGTGAAATGCCTCTGATCTAAAAGAATGACACTTTCCTCTAAAGAAGATTATCTGGTGGCTGGTCACTACTTCCACAGCTCCCATGTGGAATATAACTGCAGATGCTGAACTCAAGTTAGATTAGGGGCATGGCGACCACCCACAGGCAGCAGTGATAGTGGGGGCATGGCAGTGGTGAGCAGGGAGCTCCCACAGACACCACTGGCAGTGTCAGCTGGTAGAACTGGCAGTTTTAGTGGCAGCCAGCAGCGATCGACGACTGCCAGCAGACAGCGCTGGTGATGTCGGTGGTGAGGGGGTGTGTGGCAAGTGACAACCACCCACAGGCGCCATCAGCAGTGTTGGCGGTGCTTCTGCCAGAGGGTGCACCGCCAATCTCAGGGGGTGCACGTGCACCTGCTTGTACCCCCTACACGTCGCCAGTGGCAGCATGTTACCTGTTAGTATGTTGCTTCTTAAGAGGTATGCCCCTATTGTGATATACAGAGTATAAGTGTTGCTTGTAGAGGAACTACTTTCCCTTTCAGGGTCTAGCAAAGTGGCACTCAATCTATCTGGCCTCATGAGCCAAATGAGTGGTATGGGGTTGGTTTGTGGGCTGGATCCATACATAGGGTTGGCTCATGGTGGGGATCCTGCATGCCAGCCTGACCCTGCGTACTAGATCTAGTGGTGCTGCTGACACACGGGGCCATGTCATCCTGACTGTGGGGCTTCCTACAGGTCCAGAAATTTGGCAGCAGGGGAGCAGAAGCAGCATTAATTGTTCCCAGATCTGCAGCAATTAATGCCACCACTGCTCCTATGGGGAGCCCTATAGGATGGATGACAAGATCTGCAGGCCAGATCCAGCCTACGGGCAGGAGGGTGAGCATGATCCTGTATTACCACAATAGCATTCCATTCTGAATTTTGATGATATTTCAGAAAGCAGTGTTAATTTAGATGACCCAAGAATAAAATCTGCCTGTCATTTTGAGTAAACCATAACAGGGTTAAAATTCTGTCTGTCAAGCAAATAAATAGAGAGACTGTTAACATCATTGTAGGGGATCAGACAACTTAATACAGTGCTGTTTAACTTCACAGAATGGTCATGTGTGCGCAGCATCATATTGCTACAGATTAACCACATGTACATTATACCTTCTAGCCAAGTGGTTAACATCCCTGTATTTATGTATTCAATAGATTTTTGGTGATATATTTTGTGATTTCTTGCTCCTCATATTTTCTGGATTATCATGGCTATAACACTCCAACCCTCCTTAAGCATTCAGAGCTTCAGTCCTGATTTTTAAACGGAATTTTTTTTAGTACAGTTATCTGTAGTTAAAAATCATGTAGTGATTGATTTATGAGGGAGTTTGGTTTGTATGGTCAAGGGGGTAAACTAATTTAATTAAGAAATACAATAATTCAATATCCTTATGTAACAACTGTGATTACTTTTCCAAGGAAAATAGTCGTCCCAGAACAGAGCCATTATTATTGCATTGCAGATAACTTGAAGCAGTCTCACTGAGGAAGTTTAGCTTGTGTCTTATTGCTGGCACTGCTGACACTGTTTAATTAAACATCACATTTGAAAGTGCTAAGATGGTGCACTTTTAACCAAAATGCTCAGTTTGTTTTTGGAGAAGATACAGAAGAGCTGCAGCTGACTCAGACAGGGCATATGCATAATGAATGTGCAAGGAAAGCAAATATGTCAGCTTTAAATCCCCTTTGAGGCTAAGTAAAACTTCCATTGAGACTTAAAAGCAACCACGATTTTGGTGAACTAACTAGAAAAAATGAATTGGGATATTCTGAATAATTTATAGCTGGATTCTCCAACCTGGATATTGAGTCACCTTCCATGTGCATATTTACTTTGATTTCAGAGGGAACGGGTGTGTTTGTGTGTTAAAAGACACACCTCTAAGATTGTAGAAGCCAATTAATACAAAAGTGATATGGCAAGAGTCTGTATTTTTAAATAACTGTATTTAGTCAAATGTAAAACAAGGTTTTTCCTCCTCCCAATTAGCATGAGGAAAAAAGCCCTTTACCTTACATTTACATGGGAGGAAACCTCAGTAAATACACTATCATTAACTGCTGCCAAAATCAGCATACACTCAGTAATGGAAACCAGCTACAAAGTTGATTAAATGCAGCCAACATTGAACACGACAATGCAACCTATTTGAATACAATACATGACAGTGCCTATTGAATGCAGTCCCCCTCAGTGCTGACTTTTTTTAAGTCACAGTGAGCCACTACATTGCTTACACATTTTTACTTCCTCTTCACTCCCACAGCTGAGCTGTGCTTTTTTTCTCCATTTCCAAAAATTTTTTTTCTTCACAGAGGGTTTCTGGGTGAACTATTTGGGGCCATATTTTTGTGATGTGGCCCCAAGTAGTTCACCCAGAATCCCTCTGTTGCCTTCTCTCTTAGGTTATCGCATATGATAAGTGTGGTCCAGCCCTCCATAAGGTGGAGCTGGACCAGATTGCCCTGCACCTTATCTGCATATACATTTTTGGAGGATCCCAGGACTTGTGACAAGAATGCCCAGTTACAGTCACGAGTGGGGGGGCTTATTAGCACATGGATCCTTTTGGGTGGGGGGATGTATCTGGAATACACACACATACTGAGTAGTGCTGAGCTATGGGGTTCATTATGGCTTGAAAAGCTGTTGACTTTGCTGGGGTCCAGCCCAATGAGCAATATGGGAAAGCGTGAGTTTTTTGGGTTTGACCTAAGCCCATGGGTGACTGGTATCTCCCATGTCTGGGGAGATGCCAGATCACTGACTGGGGGGGTGTCCCCTAGCGGCTGATTGCTGAGCCCAGAACTGCCAGCAGCAAAACTGGAAGTGCACTTCTGCTGGTACTTCTGGTTTTGTGGCTGGTGCTTCCAGGGGGTGTAGGGCCAATCTTAGAGGGTGCACATTCAACTGTGTGCACCTCCTACACATCATCAATGCCTAAGCCACAGATTGAAGAGTTTGGGAGGTAGGATACTTGCCAGTGGTAGTGCCACAGAGGCTTGAACAATTGAACCCTGATCAGTTGATAGGATTCCAAACTGATTTGGCAACTGGGCCTGTGACAAAATTAAAAAAAAAAACCCAAAAAAAATTGCTTGTACTATATATATGTAAATACAAAAGTGCTGCTTAAAAATGTGTTTATGGAGCACATGTGCTAAAATTTGCAGCATTTTCAAAAAAGGTAAAAAACATTAATTCTGGATGAATTGTTTATGGGTATTTTATGAAAATTATTATAGGCATGTTTATTTGGAGGTCAGTGTTTTCAGATTTCCTCTGTGTTGGGGACTGGGAAGTAAAGGACAAGGGAGCTACCTGCACCCTTCCATGTTTGTTTTCCTTGCTGTAGCAATGGGAAAAGGAACAAATTAAAAGTAAACCTCCAAAAATTAGATTTTATACATGGAAAATTATACTGAGTACCAAAGAGGGAACTTTGAGTACCAGTTTACCCCAGGTGGGACTTGAACCCACAATCCCTGATTTAGGAGGCCAGTGCCCTATCCATTATATATTTTCCATATATAGAATCCAGTTACTTGGGGGGATTATCTTGTGTTTGAGTGATTACAGTAAATAGACATGATTCAGAAACAAGAGATGTAAATACTTTTTATACCTTCCATATCTCAGGTTGTTAGGGAAACAATGGTCATATTGATTTGCACATTTCCTTGTCATTTGCTAAAAATGTCATTGATATTTATCAATAAAATGTCTGCAGTCATGGAGGGTTGTTTAACAGGATAAATATTTAATTAATATGTGAAGTATTATATATATAATATGTAAAGATTTCTATTCAAAGATCACAAAATGCTTTGCAACTGAGATTTTACAGTTAAGGAAACTAAGCCATGGCTCCAGAGCACCTAAGTTACTTTTCCTCAGCCTCTGCTATGAACCTGACATCAATGCATTCATGAGTGGGTTTCCATTTTTGGAAGCCAAATCACCAGCTTGCTGATTAAGTTTCATCTATTCTGACAACCAGAAAAACAGATGTCAATCAAAGCATATCAGAGATCTCCAAACTCATGTCCATGTTCAGATCAGGGTTGGTTGGGGGTTTTTGTGCTTTGAACATGCAGTCATACAGTTGTGCCACTGAAACTGAGACACATCTTGTAGTTTCCTTGCACATAAGTGTGTATGACCTGTACAGGTGGTTGTACCTAGTTATTGTTGTTCTCATTTCAGCATAGAAGACTACTGAGTCAAATACTTTTTCCTTTTCATTTCCAATAGCCAACTAGCTCCACACAGACACCATGAATTTAGTCTCCCTACAGGGTTTTTAGTACACCACTCTGCTTCCTCTAAGGCAGTGATTCTCAACCTTTCTAGACTCAAGGCAGTCCTCAGAAAATGCCAGCACTTAGCTTTCCCTCATTTCTTGACTGTGGAAAAGTAATGGAATGATTCTTCTGGTACAAAGAACATAAAGACCACACCAGGTCAGAATATATTTGACACTATTGTTTCCTATTTGAAATCTCTGGGTTTATCTTGTAAATAATATGTAGGTGTTTCCACTCCTAACAGTGCTAATAATCCATGGCACCCTTAAAAGGATCTCACGGCATCTAGGGCACTGCTACACCCTGACTGAGAATCACTGCTCCAGGGCTTTGGAGTCCTTCTGACAAGTTCTTTCTAAACTTAATTTTCCATCTTGAGGAAGAATAACTCACATCTACTGTTTATGCAAAGCTGGTGCTTTAACTAACACCACAGAACTGACTGGCTTGCAAGTGGGGAGCATATTCTGAATATGCAATGTGATGCACTTGGAAAAAATGCTTGAGAAACACAACACTTTAGGTAAGAATAACATCTAGTTTTGATGTTTTTTGGAATAAGGTCAGAAAAAAAACGCAACTGCTCTTCAGCATTGCTTTTTTGAGGAGGAACACAGCCAGGCAAAAAAAAATAAATCTCAGAATATAAATAACTAGCTGAGAGCTTTTTTGCTATTATAGAGCAGAGGAGATAGAACAAACGAAGGCAAGATGCCGATAAAACATATAGGGGAGAAATACTGTTCGTCAACTTACAGCAAACAAAAGATATGAAGATAGTTTTGGGAATAAATTGTACTTAAATTTGCTCAAACAATGTTTCCCTTACACTTATCTCCTAGTGACTAAACAAATAGTAAATAAATTACTGTCATTTTTGGTGGTGTTTATACAGGAAGACAATTATTTAAAAAGCAAGTATAACAGTTAATCTGTAGCACAACTATCTAAGAGGGGAACAACTTGCCGACAAATGTCTTAATAATAAAAATAGTTTAATGGGACGGAAAGGAGAGTTAATGAACGTGGGTTCCAATATAATAAGCATTCATGAAATAATGAAAAGGCATCAAGATTTCCCCTGCCAATCATATGAACAAATCCTAAATTGCTTGTATACATAAAAAGAGGAATGTTTCAGGAGAGGCAAAACAATGTCAAACAAGGTGCCATGAGAAAAGTAAGCCATAAAATCTATTAGGACTCTTGTAGCTAAGCTGCTGTGCATTACAGGGGCTTGGACACTACAGGGACTTATATTTTTTCAGACTTCTCAAAAAGCTGGATGGCAGTTCCACACTGTTTACATGTACAATACTGTTGTATCAATGTGACTGGAGTGAAAAAATACTGCCCCATCAGAAAAAAGACCAACACCGTACACTCACCATCTATTGCAACCTGTTGGAAAACACCATGGGTGAGACTGCAGCCTAGTGAAGCTAGTGGTAGAACTCCCATTGACATGGATACGGTCAAGACCTCACTGTGTAGAATACAGTAATTGTCCTGCCTTTCAATAAAAATGGATTAGATATTTGCAGATATTTATAAAACAGTGTGACAAACAGAAAGGAGGAAATTGCCATAATAAAAATGATAATGCTCCATAGTACTTATCATCAAAATAAGAACATAAGAAATACCATTTAATGGATCAAACCATAGGACTATCAAAGGTGAATACCCTGTCATGCACAGTAGCAGAGTGGATGTTGATGAGGTGAACAGGGAAAATCCAGAATTTTTTACTTCCTGCTCCTCTCCCATTGCAGCTTCCAGCATTTAGAGTTATCTAAACTCTACCCCTGTCTACCTTATTCAGTATCTACTGATGGACCTTTCCACCAAGAATTAGATTCAGAGGCTCCACAATTTCTTGGGGCAATGAGTTTAACAAGTTAATTACTCTCTGTGTGAAAAATAACTTTATTTTGTTCATTTTAAACCTACTACCCAATAGTTTCTAGGGGTGCATCGATAGAAATTTTGGGGGCTGATACCAATAGCTGATATTTAAGGAGGCATACTGGCCGATACCAATCTAATTTCTGATACAGCTGCCTCCAGCAGGTAAATCTGGCGTCGTGGAAGGGGAGGGGGGAGGGAAGGAGTGGGGGGAGGGGTGCAGATCAACACCTCCTGCAGTGAGGGAGGGGGCAGGGGCAGGTGCTGTCCAGGCAGGGCAGAGGTAGGGCCAGAGCCATGGCTCATGGCGGGGGGCAGGCGGCTCCCGCCTCTGCTTGCACCGGGGCACTGAGGGGGGGCCATGTGCCCCCTGGATCTGTGCAGGATGGGGCAGGGTGGGCTGCAGCCGGGGCTGCGCAGGGCTCCTCAGTGGGGGCTGGGCTTGGAGTGGGTGCTGGCAGTGCTGGGAGGATGCTGCATTTACCCCATATTTTGCTGCCACCCTGCTCCCAGTGCCATTGCCACCAGCTGCTCAGTGCAGCCCCAGCTCTTCCCAGTGTGTGGGTGGAGGTGGGGCGTTGAGCTGGGGCTGCTCTGGGTGGCTGGCAGCAGCTGCGCTGGGAGTGGAGCAATGGCAAAATTTAGGGTGGATGCAGCATCCTCCCAGTGCCAAAGCCCAGCCACTTCTGAGAGCTCTGTGCCCCCGCCCCACCTAGGCAAAGCCTGCCCCTGCCCCCTCCCTCACTGCAGGGAGCGTTGATCTGCCCCCCTGCCCCATGCCCCTTCCACTACGCCAGACTTACAGCTGGAGGCAGCTCTCCATGCTGCCAGCTGTGCTCCTTGCTGCCTGAGTGCTGCGCTGCAGCTTTGTGCTGCACGGGCATTTATCGGCCCCATTGGGCTGATATCCAATATAGCCAGTTTTCTTTATATTGGTACTGATCCGATATTGGACTGATTTATTGGTGCACCTCTAATAGTTTCATGTTATGTCCCCTCATTGTGCGAGATAGTCAATAATAAATCCCAATTTAGTCTCTGCACCATTTTATATTTTGTAAACCTCTATCATGCCCCACCCTCAAGTGTCTCTCTTCACATGGAAGCCTCTCTACCATACACCTGAACATCCTTGTTGCCCTGTTTTGTAACTTTTCACGTTCTTCTATAACCTTTGCAAGGTTGGGAGACCAAAACTGCAGACACTATTCAGTGTTTAGACACACCATAGATTTATAAAGGGGGAGAATACTATTTTATGTTTTGTTTATATTTTTTTTGATAATTCTTAATATTTTGTTTGCCTTTTTGACTGCTGCTGCACACTGCATTGATGTTTTTAGCCAGCTCTCCACAATGACTCCAAGATATCTTTCCCATCTGGTAACAGGTAATGTAGAACCCATCATTGTAAGGTGTATGTTTTGGGTTATTTTCTTGAGTGTGGATCACTTCACACTTATCAACACTGAATTTCATTGCAATTTTATTGCCCATTTGCTCAATTTTGCAAGATCCTACTGTAGTCCTTCACAATCTGTCTTGGTCTTTACCACTCTGAATAATTTGGTGTCATCTGCATACTTGGCCACCTTCCTACTGAACCCTGGTCCATTTATGACAACACAGATCACTGGAGGACCCTGCTGCTTATATCTTGCCATTCTGAAAACTGACCATTTATTTTCTATATGCTAATTTCTGATCCCCAAGTAGACCTTCCCTCTAATCCTGTGAAAACCCAATTTCATTAAGAACCTTTGTTGTAGCATTTTGTATAATGTATTTTGGAAGTCCAGATATACTATGTAAACTGGATCATTCTGAACCATGTTCTTGTTGACACCCTCAAATAGCTCTAATAGGTTGGTGGGGCATGACTTCCCTTTAGAAAAGCAATGCTTTCTCTTCAGCAAGTCCCGTTCATTCATATGGTAAGTGATCCTTTTTTAATTACAATTTCTACCAATTTGCTAGGCAAGGAAGTTAAACTCACTTTCTTGTAGTTCCCTGGTTTCCTTCTGCAGACCTTTTCAAACGTTGGAGTTACATGGGTAACCCTCCAGTCCTCTGGTAGTGAGGGTGTTTTTAGCGATAGATTGCATACTACAGAAAGCAGTTCTGCAGTTCAGATTTAAGCTCCTTCAGGACTTTTGGGTGAATGCCATCGGTCCTGGTGATTTGTTACTGTTTATCAGTCTCTAAAACCCCAACTAATGATACTTCAATTTTGGTCAATTCTAATGACTTGTTCTCCAGGAAAAATGGCTCTGGCAAAGGAATCTTCCCCAACATCTTCCACAATAATGACTAATGCAAAGAACTCATTTAGTTTCTTGGCAATTGCTTTGTTCTCTTTTGTTGTTTCTTTTACACCGTGATCATCCAATGGTCTGACTAACTCTGTCAGGCTTTCTGCTTCTAATGTATTTAAATTGTAATTGTGTTTTATATTTGCCTTACCAGAGTTTGTGCTCTTTTTTATTTTTGTTGTTTGGATTTGACTTCCACCTTCTAAATGCAGCCTCTTTTCCTGTCACAGCCAACTTCTAAGAACATTTTGCCATTTAACCATGCTGGCTTCTTTTTGGCCTGCCTTGGTTTTTTTAAAATTTGTAGTAAGCAGTTCCGTCTTATCTCCAGCAATTTCTGTGCTGCTTGCAAGTTTTTTTGCTTTCTCAGATGCCCCTTTAAACTTCTTTCTAACTAGTTTCTTCATTTTTATATAGTTCTTTTTTTAAAGTTAAAAGCTATTGTGGTGGATTTTTGTGGTTCTCTTCCTCCTACAAGGAGGAAAGGCCATTCTTGATTTAGTCTAAAGTAATACACAGGATTGCATAGTTTCATAGTTGGTAGGGTCGGAAGGGACCTGAGCAGATCATCAAGTCCGACCCCCTGCCATGGCAGGAAAGAGTACTGGGGTCAAACGACCCCAGCAAGGTGTTCATCCAGCCATGATGATTTTATTTTATATCGTCGATCCTCCCGGTCAGCAGTCGTGGTCAGTATCATGACACCTGCGTCAAAGAAGTCAACCTGCGGCTCTGGAGTTGGTGCCATCGTGCAGGCTTCAGCTTCTTCAACCATGATTCGCACTTCCATGAAAGGGGCATCCTGGGATGTGATGGTCTTCATCTCTCATTGAAAGGTAAGAGTCTGTTCTCTTACAGCAGGGGTAGGCAAGATTTTTCGGCTGGAGTGCTGAAAAAACCCATAATGTCTACCTTGGAAGGTGCCAGAGTGCTGGCATGCCAGAAAAACAAAAAGAGGGCAGGGGGTACATGGCAGGATGCACTGCATATTAGTATAGTTAATAATCATAAATGTTGCCCTTTTATGGTAAATACCAAATTTTCTAAAAATTGTAAACCTGGTGACAATAAACTAAACTTCTGATACTACCTTTAATCTTGTGTATTTGTTTTGTATGGGTCCCCCCACAACAGCCCCCCCAGCCCTGCTCATGCCCCTTGCCCCGCACCCAAAGCCCCTGACCCGCAGCTACCCAGACCCTGGGCCGGCTGCAGCCAGGAGGCTGCAAACAGCTGCTGTCTCCCTGCCCCGGCCTCTGGGAAGGCAGCAGGTGCCGACACTGTGCCTGTTGGGGCCGGGGTGGGGAGGCAGCAGCTGTTTGCAGCCTCCCAGCTGCAGCCGGCCCAGGCTCTGGGGTAGCTGCTGCCAGCCATGGTGCCCGGGCTGCTTGCAGCAGGGCTTGCAGCCTCCCAGCCGCCTGCTGGGAGCAGCCCCGGCTCCCGGCTGGCAGCAGCTGTCTACAGCCCAGGCTGGAGGTGGTGTGCCAAGGAAAATGGCCTCACGAGCCATGCTTGGGTTGCTGACCCCTGTCTTACAGATTGGCTGATTTCCTACACGGGGTTTTAAACTAGGTTTATCAGGGGATGGGGATGCAGACAACAGAGAGAACCTAGGATCAACAAACCATGAGCCATGAGCTGGACCAGCCCACATAAGTACTAAGGGGCCCGATGGGCATTGGGACAGGGGGGCACCAAGGGCACCCTTTGGGGGGTTAAAGTGTCTCTATCCTAATGCTAGGAGCATGGGGAACAAACAGGAGGAACTCGCACTCCTGCTTGCAAACAAGAACTTTGACTTGGTTGGGCTAACTGAAACCTGGTGGGACCCTACTCATGATTGGGCAGTAGACATTGAGGGATATTGAGGGAGACACCAGAAGCAGTGATCTTTTGCCCCGCCCCCTTAGCCTGGGAGGTCTGCTGCCTCCCAGGAGCTTGTATCCAGAATGTGGCTGAGAGGATCCCAACCACTACCTGGCCCTCCAACCACTACCCTATGGCTCCTTATCTATGTGGGTACAAATGACATGGCTCAGAGCAATCCCAGCTGGATCATGAGTGGCTACAGGGCTCTGGGAGTGGGGATCAGGAGCCTGGGAGCACAGGTGATTTTTTCCTCAATCCTTCCAGTTATAGGTCATGGGCAGAGGAGGGAGAGATGAATCGAGGGTGTACAGATGTGATAAGAGTAGGGAAAAAGGCAGGAGAGTGGGGGAGGGTGTTGCTCTCTATGTTAAGGAGCGTTATACATCTTCCATAATCAAGATGGAATCGGAGAAGGGGCAAATTGAGGTATTGTGGGTCATAATACAAGGGGGTCAGAGGGAAAGGGACTTGGTAGTGAGGGTCTACTACAGACCGCCACATCAGGAGGATGAGCTAGACCTGGAATTATCAAGGCAGGTCTCAGAGGCCGTACGGTCAAAGGACACAGTTGTCATGAGTGACCTAAACTAACCTGACATCTGCTGGGAGGAGCAGTCAGATAGCTCTAACCGTTCACATCGGTTCTTAACCTGTGTACAGGACGTTCACCTAACACAGGAGGTATACAGTCCCACTAGGGGAAACACCTTACTTGACTTGGTGTTGGCTTCAGGAGATGACATGGTGGCAGGCCTGTGGATACAGGGTAACCTAGGAAACAGTGACCATCAATCGATTTAATTCACTATCTGATAAAGAGTGGGAAAGATAACCAGTAGGGCAGAAGTGCTAAACTTCAAAAAGGCTGACTTCAATGTGCTCAGATTAGTTAGGGAGGCACGGAAGGACAAGAGGTGGATGACTCCCTCCTGAGGACAGAAGCAGCGATCTTTCGCCCCACCCCCTTAGTCTGGGAGGTCTGCTGCCTCCTAGGAGCCCGTATCCAGGATGTGGCTGAGAGGATCCCAAAACTTATCCAGCCCTCGAACCACTACCCTATGCTCCTTATCTATGTGGCCACAAATGACATGGCTTGGAGCAATCCCATCTGGGTCATGAGTGGCTATAGGGCTGGGGATCAGGAGCCTGGGAGTGCAGGTGATTTTTTTCCTCAATCCTTCCAGTTGTAGGTCATAGGCAGAGGAGGGAGAGACAAATCAAGGCAGTGAACAGAAGACTGTGGTGCTGCCACCATGAAGGCTTCAGCTTCTATGACCACAGTCCGCTCTTCGGAGAGAGAAGCCGTGGTCTGTTGGGAAGAGATGTCCTCCACCTCACTCCACTGGGAAAGAAGCTCTTTTCAGCCAGAATGGCTGACTTGCTCAACCGGGCTTTAAACTAAGCTCATCGGGGGATGGGCAGACAACCACCAGAGCAAGCTCACCAATCATGAACTGCAAAACCAGCAGGTTAGGATGCTCAAGAGAACCCACTCCTACCCCATCCCAGGAACAGTTTCTCCACAAGTACAAGGAAGCCTAGGGCCTCCAATGGCACACTTAAGTGCCTGTACGCTAATGCTAGGAGTTTGGGGAATAAACAGGAGGAACTGGTCCATCTGCTAAACAGAAATGACTATGACCACATAGGGATCACGGAGACCTGGTAGGACTCCTCCTATGACTGGACTACCAGTATAAAAGGCCATACCCTGTACAGGAGAGATCGTGCTGAAAAAAGCAGGGGGGGGGTGTAGCTCTCTATGTGAAGGAGAGGTACATGTTCCTACAAGCTGAGATTGGCACCCAAGGCGGATGACTGGAGACCCTTTGGGTTAGAATACAAGGGGAACATAGTGAAGGGGATACAATGGTAGGAATCTACTACAGACCTCCAAACCAGGAACAAGTGCTTGACCAAGAATTCACCAGGGAACTGGTTGAGGTTGTACACTCTCAGTGCATGGTCGACATGGGAGATTTCAACTACTTGGACATCTCACGGGATGTCTGTTTGGCCAGATCCAGTCAGTCACGAAGCTTCCTTACATGCGTGGATGAGCTCTACCTGTCCCAAGAAGTTTATGGGCTGACAAGAGGCAAGGCACTGCTGGACCTGGTACTGGCCAAAGGAGATGATCTAATCAGCAACCTAAGAATCAAAGGGAAGCTGGGTGACGGTGACCATGAGTTGATCAATTTTAGTATTCATTGCAAAGCTGGCAAGTTAGCCAGCAATGCAGTAGTCCTTAACTTTAGGAAAGCTGACTTTCATAAGCTCAGGAGGCTTGTTTTTGAGGCCCTAAGAGGCCATGATTTCACAGGGAAGGAAGTTCATGATGAGTGGTTGCTCTTAAGGAAGAGATCCTAGAAGCACAAAGGGAGTCCATCCCCACCCATAGGAAAGGTGGTAAAAGGGCTCAACAACCCCCTTGGCTCAACAGGGAACTCATGGACCTCCTACGTCTAAAAAGAGAGGCATATAATGGATGGAGGACAGAAAATGCCACTAAGGAGGAGTATACTGTGTGGCAGAAGGCCACCTCTGTTTCTCCCCAAAAACTCTGCTCTGTGACAATTTGGTTAGGATGGGCCCAGCAGAGGATACACACCTTACCCTATCTCTTTAGGTAATCTGAGCTGGAGACATTCCTGAGGGAGGGGGGAAACCTGTTCCCTCTGCCTACGTGACTGGTATCACATACCTGGGTGACGGACTTGCTCCCTGGGGAGCTAGGAACTGCCAGTCTGCCCAGCAACTAGTGATGTATTTCAAATTGGTTGGCTGACAGCCAACAGGTGCTGGCCTCCATTGAACCAGGTAAATGAGGTCACAAGGACTATAAAAGTTAAGGACTGCCCAGGAGGAGGGGGCAGCAGCCATGAGGAAGACTCAGAGAGAGAGAAGAGCTGGACCATCTGAAACTTGCTCTCTCTCACAAAACTCATGATCAAGGAACTGCCTGCCTCCAGAGGGAATCTCCACCTGCCTCTGGATGATACTTGTGAGTAAGCTACCTGAGATTTAATGAGACATATAGCTTGCAGTAACTCAGATGCATGATCAAAGGCTACCCAGCCAGGGGAGTTTGCTCAGTGGGATTTCTCAGATAGTGCTCTACCCTGTACCCTATTCTAACCCTAATCTTTGAAACCAAAAGTTCTCCTTTATACCTAGTGTGGGAGACTTATTGGGAGTGGGTCTTGATTATGCCTGGGGGTCCCCTTGGTTCGGCTGACTAAGGGAGACCGCTACTTGTGCTTCTGACTGAAGAAAGCATCCCAAGTTCTTGAGGTGAATCAAGTACCCTCGTGGGCTACTAGGCCTGTGTTTCCCAGGGTACACAGAGCCAGAATCAAGCACAGCCCTGGGTGGTGGCAGTGGAACCCCCAGGCTAGTGGGTGTGCTAGGGGGTTGGCCAGATGTGAGGTGCCCCCAGGGAGGCACTCAGAGCCTAGAAGGTGGCTGGGCGCAGTGAGGTGGGTGGCTCAACGCATACTGCATTGGTCTGCACCTGCAGGGAGCAAACTAGAAAAGCCAAGGCTACAACTGAACTCCATCTGGCGACATGAATAAAGGACAATAAAAAGTCCTTCTTCAGGCTGGACCCCTATATATCAGCTGGTCCAGATAGGTTGCACCCAAGCGTGCTAAAGTGTTGGCTACAAATGTCCAACTCGGGATCCTTAAAATTCTAGTTTATTAGGCAGATTGAAACACTGTAATCATAAACCTTGGGGCTGGTCCCCACACACACACATGCACACACATACACACACAGTAGCAGGCTACAGAGTCAGGTATACCTATCCTACAAGTGCTGGAGTCTGCCGTCGATGGCCAGTTGAGGCTTCTTTCAGCGTGGTGTTATCCTCCAGAAGGGGGTCACCGGCTGGTCCTTCTGGCTGAACAGGTTGGGTGCTGGTCAAGTTGGAGATCGAGATCAAGAGGGCGCCACTGAGGGTCACTTTTCACTGCCTTTTATCTGTCCCTGGTAGACTTTGGTGACTCTCCAGTTTTCAGGTTTGCCCAATCCAGGGGTCATTGACCCTCGTGGGACTTCCCCCCCCCTCGGTGGCTACTGGACAGCATCTGTCAGCCCCAGGGGTCGTCCGCATGTACGTGCAGGTTTGGGAGTCCGTTGATGAATTTAGAATAGGGCTCTGGGAGTGGTCGATCT
>NW_005842306.1:637258-637746 GCF_000455745.1 Alligator sinensis | reverse complement strand
AATACAAGGGGAGATACAAAATGCACACACACAAATTTCAAAACACAATTCCTTATCTTAAAGTGAAAGAAAGAGGAAGGAAGGAAGAAAAGGTAGAAGAGGAAAAACATTTCCAAGTAGGGGAGAGCAACTGCAGGCAAGAGGAAAAGGGGCTTTCTGCTACATTATCCCCCCAGCTTGACATCGGCCTTACACAAGGGTGATGTCACTATATTGTTTGAACACCATTTTTCAGCTATATAGACAGGAGGTGTCTCATCTTCAGCTGGTTTGAAGTTAAAACAAAACTTAGGCAGTTAAAAGATATTGAAAGAGAAAAGCCTTGAGGGTCAGAGAGAGAAAATAACATAACGAGGTTGATTTGAACAGTTACAATGGTATAGTTGTCTCTTTGCTTATTAAAATATGACTTTGAATGCAGTTTTTTACACACATCTTGTTATACTGATATTCTAAATAGCATTTAAATCCTTAAGAGAAGTACAGAG
>NW_005842306.1:610335-633609 GCF_000455745.1 Alligator sinensis | reverse complement strand
GGAAGGGCAGTTTGATTCCTGCCCTTGTTAACATTGTTACAATGTATAACTTACTTATGAAACTAAACACATTTAGTTGAAAGTTGAAAGGTGAGGAGTATAAAATATAAGCTACAAATGTAATGCCATGGCACACAAATAGATAAAAATACCAAACTACAAGGGGAGATACAAAATGCGCACACACAAATTTTAAAACACAATTCCTTATCTTAAAGTGAGAGAAAGAGGAAGGAAGAAAAGGTAGAAAAAGAGAAACATATCCGAAGAGGGGAGAGCAAATGCAGGCAAGAGGAAAAGGGGGCTTTCTGCTACAAAAGGAACTAGCAGACATCATAGCACAGCCACTCGGTCACAAACTTCAGCACGATGGTGTTAGGCTGGACATAAGGAAAAACTTCTTTACTGTCTGAGCCCCCAAGGCCTGGAACAAACTCCCCTCAGAGGTGGTGCAAACACCTCCTCTGGACACTTTCAAGGAACATTTGGACGTTTACCTTGCTAGGATCCTTTGAACCTAGCTGACTTCCTGCCCTTTGGGCATGGGGCTGGACCCGATGATCTGACGAGCTCTCTTCCAGCCCTAATGTCTATGAAATCTACGAAATGTCTATGAAGAGCATTGGTGAGATGGGAGTCCAGGAAGGGTGATCATTCCTAAAGGAAGTGATCCTTCAGGTGCAGAAGGAGACTATTCCATTGCGCCAAGAAAGGGGGCAAAGGGGCCAAGAAACCCTTTTGGCTGAACAGGGAAATCCAGGAAAGTCTATGGGCAAAATAAGAGGCATATAGGCTATGGAAGCAGGGGGTAGCTTCCAATGAGGAGTATACTTACTTGGCCTGCACTTGCAGGAGGCAGTTAGAAAGGCCAAAGCAGTGGAACTTAGGCTGGCAACAAAAATTAAAGACAACAAAAAGTCCTCCTTCAGGTACATAGGGAGTAAAAAGAAGGCTCAGAGTAACACAGGACCCCTACAGAACAACTTAGGCCAATTGATGACAGATATGGGGGACAAAGCTGAGTTCTTCAATGAGTTTTTTGCTTCTGTATTCCTGAACAATGATCAGGACAAATCTTAGACACAGGATCATAGACAAACACAGAAGGGACACCAGTGCACCAACTGTTAGCTCTGACATAGTGAAGAGACACTTAGAGGGACTCAATGTGTTTAAGTCAGCAGGCTCAGATGATCTACATCCTAGGGTGCTGAAGGAATTGGCCAGTGTCATAGCAGAGCCACTGGCACAGCTCTGTAAGCACTATGGTGCTCAGGTCAGGTCCTAGAGGACTGGAAAAGGGCCAGTGTGTTACCACATTTGCCCATCACTTTGGGGTGCGCTCATTTATTAGGGATACATTTCTAGGGTCTTTGTAATTCTATCAATGTGCTGCTTGTGTTACTTGTGTTTCTATACGGAGCTGTATATCACCCTTCTGCAAGTCCTCACCCCCAATGGAGCTATCTTGCAGGACTCAGTTTCAATGGGGCTGGGTTCCTCCAGTCACCAAATCAGTCATACACACAAACGCACACAGATTAATGAGACACGCCTCACCCAGCTGGGTTGATCAGTATGGACAGGCTGACACCCTCACATGCCAGGAATCACTTCATTAAGGTAACAATAAAATGCAGTCAGACACGAGCACACAGGTGAACAGAATAACTCTGAATCCGGCTGGGTGTCCAGCTGACATCCTCATGGGCCAGCATTCAGTTCATTAGGGCACGTCCGAGCCAAACTGGGTCAATCAGCCTGTCCAAGCTGATCCCCTTATGTGTTTCAAACTCAGCATGTCCCAATCTTTAGCCCTAACTGTCCTGGTAATGGTAGCCTCTTGCTGAACAGACCCCACAGTATTTCTGGGCTTCACAGGCATCTTTGGCTTAGGTAAAAGAAGCGTTGCTGCAGAGCAAGTGGGGAAGGAGAAGTAGAAAAGGAAAAATATACCCAGTTACTACCAGTTTGACTATAAAAGTTATTTATTACTGAGTATATGAAATGTATAATGGTACTAGTAATAATAGACATACAAAGGAAAACAATCAAAACAATTACAATATTACCCTGGTTTCACTAAGTATTTGGAGAAACTTAGCTCAAGCTTAATTAATATAATTCAGGTTCAGAAATCTGTGCCTAGAGAGAAGAAGAGGAAGAGAGAGAGATCGAGAGCTGGGGTCTCACCAGTCTAAGGCACTCGGTTTCCAATGCTGACAGGTAAAGTACTTAGCACAATCCTTGAAGGGAGATGATCTGTTCCTTCCAGCTTCTCGAGAACAACAGCAGATGGTGTCAAAGAGATTTCTCTCTTGAAGCACCCCGTTTGCTGCTTTTACAGACTTTTATACCCTCAGTTCAGCTTCTTCAAAGCATTCTTTTAATTGTGTAAATAATTGTCTTTTCTATTGACAAGGGGTTATCTGGTTTGGAACATCTCAAGAAACTGATTAACAACCAGGAAAAACGTAAGTTTTTAAGGAGTAACCAAACACTTAGGAGCCAGCTTGACATTCGTATGGATAGCAGATATACTGGATGGGATAGCTCATTGTTTCTTCAGGAACAATAGGTAGCTTGCAGTGTCAGGGTTTTGTATTTTTACCTGTTGTGAATAGGCTTCAGCTTAGCATGACTTTTCCAGATCTTACCGTAGTCTTTTAGCAGACTTAAGGGGATTCATAAACTTTGTGGGGAAGACTTCCACCAGTCATCCCAGGAAAAGTATGACAGCATTTGTGGTCAGGGCTCCAACAGGTGGGAGGCTGTGATGAACCCTTTACCATTGTTCAAATGTTGCCCATACCCCCTCTGACTCAGTCTTGTGCCTCAGCATTCCCTAACCCAGCAACTGAGTTTTAGTCAATCAAGTTTAAATAGGCCTCCCATAGTGGGACCGGGGAATGTACAGCCCGAGATGCCTATTAAACTTTACTTCTGCTTAGTTCTGGTTAGATGAGGTGTGTGTGTGTGTGTGGGGGGGGGAGTCCTTTGTAAGGGGGGCGGGGAGAATAGAAAAAGTCCTTTGTAAGTCCAGTAAGAGCTGGGTGCCAGGGTTCTCTCAGGAACACAGAGCTGACAGGTAACAAATGTGGTCCCCATTTTCAAGAAGGGGAGGAAGGAGGATCTGGATAACTATAGACCAGTTAGTCTCACCTCTATCCTTGCAAAAAAACTTTGAAAAAATAATGAAGGATCACATTTATGAGAGTCCAGCAGGAAAAATTATGCTGAAGGGCAACCAGCAAAAATTCATACCAGGTAGATCCTGCCTGACTAACCTTGTTTCTTTTTATGACCAGGTCACAAAGTGCTTAGACACAGGAGTCAAGGTAGATATCATTTACTTGGATTTTAGGAAGGCCTTTGATACAGTTTCTCATCTTATTCTCATAAATAAACTGAGCAGCTGTGACATAGATGACTACATGGTCAGGTGGGTGGCAAATTATCTTAGGGATCACACCCAGAGCGTGATGGTGGATGGATCGGTATCAACCTGAAAGTATGTGGGCAGTGGAGTCTCACGAGGCTCAGTCCTTGGACCTGTGTTCTTCAATGTCTTCATCAGTGACTTGGATGAGGGTGTGGAGAGCACTTTGTCCCAATCTGTGGATGATACCAAACTAGGGGATAAAGTTAACACACTAAAGGGTAGGGAATGGATCCAGGTAGATCGTGATGTGTTGGAAAAGCAGGCAGAACAGAATAGGATGCAGTTCAATAAAGACAAGTGCAAAGTGCTGCACCTAGGGAGGAGAAATCACCAACACACTTATAGGCTGGGGGAGGACCTTCTCAGCAGCACAGCAGTGGAAAGGGATCTTGGAGTCATAGTTTACTCCAAGATGAACATGAGTCGTCAATGTAACAAAATGATCAATAAAGCTAACTGCACTTTATCATGCATTAGCAGGTGCATGATGAACAGGTCCAGGGAGGTGATACTACCACTCTATGCGGCATTGGTCAGGCCGCAGTTAGAGTACTTTGTCCAGTTTTGGGCACTGTACTTCAAGAGGGATGTGGATAACCTTGAGAGGGTCTGGAGGAAGGCCACTCATATGGTTAGGGGCCTGCAGGCAGAGCCCTACAAGGAGAGACAGAGGGATCTGGATCTCTTCAGCCTCCACAAGAGAAGGCTGATAGGTGATCTTGTGGCCGCCTACAAATTCATCGGTGGGGGGGTGGGGGGCACCAAGGAACAGGATATGCTCTGTTTACCAGGGCACCCCTTGGGGTAACTAGGAACAATGGCCACAAACTGACAGAGAGCAGATTTAGGCTAGACATCAGGAAGAACTTCTTTACAGTAAGGGCTGCCAGAATCTGGAATGGGCTCCCAAGGGAGGTGGTGCTCTCCCCTACCTTGGGGGTCTTTAAGAGGAGACTGGACAAGTACCTAGCTGGGGTCATCTGACTTCAGAGCTCTTTCCTGCCCACGGCAGGGGGTCAGACTCGATGATCTACTGAGGTGCCTTCCGACCCTAATATCTATGACTGCGAAGTGCTCATTTAAAGCACAGTGGGCATTTAGCAGTACCTACACACAGTAAAAACACTGGAATCACTAGAATACAGCAGTACTTTTTTATGTTGTATGAAACATTTATGTTGACTTTAGGGTCTTACTTATTGCCTTTTGTATTGCTAGGTTCAGTCCAAAGTGCACCAAAAGGACTCCTACTGACTTCACTGAGTTTGGAATCAGTGCCTTTATGGGACTACATTGTCACCTTACTGCCTGATCTCAACATGGGACAATGCAAAGTTGCGTCACACCAGAAACAGTGCAGGAAGGATGACTTGAGAGCCACCATCTGCCTCCCCATATCCTTTCTGCTCTGGGAAGAAAGTAAACTGCACTGGCTTTATCCCTTGCACACGTTACCCATTGCAGCTATGCTGGCCAATGCATTGGTATGGGGGATGTGGAACTAAAGGTCTAAGTTAGTGGTAGCCAACCTTTTTTGGTAGGCATACCACAAGCTAAGTCCAATCTCCCCCCCTGCCTTAGTGACACTCCAGTCCCTTTCCTCTGCCTGATCTGCCACACTGCTTTCTGCTCCTTGCCTCATCTGCTGCACTGCTCTCTGCTCCCTGCCACTTGCCTAGTCTGTCACATAACAACACAGTGCCTGTCTGTGCTAGCTGTGGCACATGTATTGTGTTGCCCCCCCCGGCCCCTTGCATCTGTTGGCAGGGGATATCTTGGTGGAACCTACTTTTCTTTCTATGCTGGGAGCTGAAGTATGTGTAGCCTGTACAAGAGAATAGTTAGACCTTCAGGTCCTCTTGCAAGGTCATATGAATTTAATGCTTAGCTAGATTTTAAGAATGCTAACTCATTGCTTTAGACATTAGAAAAAGAATCTGCTGGTGACCTAAACGTAATCTGCCTACTATTTTCCTGACTGGATAACCACATCCAGTGGGATCAACCTTTACTGTGGTCAAAATCAATGAAGACACAATCAGTTTCAGGACCTGGCACATCAGAGCCCTCATGACCAATCCTAATAGTGAACATCTAAGAATGCCACACTGTAATCATGGCTCAAGAAATCAGGAGACACAACACTGACATTGATGCACTGAGCAAGACCCAATGAACAAGAGATAGGCACCTCAAAGAGCAAGGAAGCATCTATATCTTCTTCTGGAAGGGTAAACAAGGAGAACACCGACTCACTTCACAGAGTTGGCTTTGCCATTACGAATGCATTCATAAACCAAGGCAGAGTTCCTAATTGGAATTAATGAGCACCTCATGACTCTTCATCTCAAACTGGCAGGAAGCCAATATGCCACTGTCATCAGCATCTATGCCCCAACTCTTGAATCCAAAGAGGAATTCCAAGCCAACCTTGACCAAGTCCTTTCTGACATTCTGGAGGGAGATGAGCTTATTCTGCTCAGCAGTTTCAATGCCCGAGTCAGAAGGGACTTGAATCTCTGGAATGGAACCATCGGCAAGGAGGGAATTGGAAAAGTCAATGCCAATGGCATCTTCCTCTTGACCAAATGTACAAAACAGATTCACCATCAGGTTCCACCAGAAAGCCAGGTAGAAGACATCATGGCAACACCTGTGATTTAAGCATTGGCACTTAATTGACTATGTCATCATTCGTGCCCGGGATCACAAGGATGTCCGCATCACTCAAACTATGCTAGGAGCTGATGATGATTGCTGGACTGATCACCAACTCATCTGCTTGGTTATGTCACTCAAACTGGCTCCCAAACGATGGCTACAGCAGAAGGAATGCTGATAAAAGGGCAACATTGACCTCTTCTACCACTGCCTCAATGAAAAGCTGGTGAACTTCAATCAGTAACAATGAGAGAATGTTGGCAGCCTTTGGAATGCCTTCATGTCCACTGTCATCAGTGTCTGTGAAGAGACACTTGGATTCTCTACCAGGAAACACCAAGACTGGCTTGATGAAAATAACTGGGGGGAAAAAAGGCTGATCGACCACAAGCGCAAGGCTTTTTGCGTTTGGCAGAATGACACTGACTCCAGGCAAAAGAAACTGAATCACCAACAAGCCAAGGCAGAGGTCCAAATGAAGACCTGCAATGTGAAGAACAGGTGGTGGGAGGCCAAGGGGAAAGAAATTCAACATCTTGCTGACATGCAGAATATGTGCAGTTTTTTTAGTGCCACGAAAGCCATCTATGGTTGGAGCATAAGGATGGAGAAGACATGATCAAGGAAAGTGGAGCCATCAATGCCCATTGAAGGAACATGTTGAAGTTCTTCTCAATTGAGACTGTTGTTGACCAGTGTTCTCAACTCCATCCTGCAACACCCAGTCAGGGATGATCTCAGAATCCCTCCAACCCCTGACGAGGTGAGGAAAGCCACCAAGTAGATGAAAATGACAAGGCACCTGCAGCTGATGGAATCCTTGCCAAAAATCTTTAAGCCAAGGGGAGAGGAGCTCACATCACAGCTCCATGCCCTCGTCTTAAGGATCTGGAATGATGAGGAAATCCCACATGACTTCAGGGATGCCATGATTGGGACAATCTTCAAGAAAGGAGACAGGTCTGACCATGGAAATTACAGAGGGATTTCCTTGCTGTCGACCACAGGAGACATCATTGTAAGAACTCTCCTGAACCATCTCCTTCCACTTGCTAAAGAGCACCCCTTAGAATCTACGTGTGGGTTTAGGGCATCAAGAAGCACAACTAACTTGATTTTCACAACTTGCCAGGTGCAGGAAAAATGCTGGGAACAACATAACCCTCTCCATGTGGCCTTCTTTGACCTCATGAAAACCTTCAACTCTGTCAACCAAGAAGCACATTTGTTTACCTCAATAAAGTAAAAAAACTGGACTTGGCATATGCACAGCTAGCCTTTCTAATTGCTCTGTACACTGGCTACAACTGCACATTCAAGGCCATTTTCAAAACCAGTAAGTTAGAGGGGAAAGACCTTAATTTTAATGTTACCAACTTTTCAAAATTAAAATTGAAGCCAGACACTGCTCAAAGACTATTTTAATAACGTCTTTATCTATAAGCCAATAGTTCAGACACTTAAATATTATAGTTTGTTTCTATGTTGACAGGTTCTATCTTTCGGTATATAGTAAATGTAATTACTGATAACTTGATGGCACTATTTAGTTAAGAAGAAGATGGAAATGATCATTAAGCTGAGTTGTTTCCTGAATACACACCATCTGTCACACTAAGTTTCCTTTTTGGGTCTTACTAGCCACCTGCAAAACATGAACTACCTAACATCATATTTATAGCTTCAAAATATTCAATAGGGAACAGCCAAATCCCTTTATGTAGACAAAATAAGCTTAGAGAATTTTATTTAAATTTCTTTCTTAATGGATGACAATTGGACACAGCTCGAGGAGGAATTTTTAAACAGAATGATATATTTAATCTGTTATAACTTCATCAGTGTGGTGTACAAGTTTAGCCAGAGAATTATGGTGCACCAGTTGTGTCTGATGCAAGATTCGACTACCTCAGATTAAGGTGGAACTCAGAGTCATAGTTAAGTCTTCCATTTTGTCTCAGGGAAGATGACAAATGCTCCTCGTGGAGACTTGCTTAGTTGCAACATTCTAAGAACATGGACTTGTAACTACTGTAGTTTATTAGAACACTCAAATGAGTTCTGAATTATGAAATTCTAGGTCAGAAAAGGTCAAAGTCCCATATGCACACTTGGAAATTATACTTCACTCTGGCTTTAGAAAAGGGAAGCAGGCTATTGAGAGCCGTGACCATTTGAACAGCTTCCATATATGCAGTCAAACTTGTTCAGTTACATCCAGTGATTGCAGCAATCACTAGACAATTTCTGCACTAAAGACAAGGTACATGGAAGGTGATTCCATCTGTCGCCCATTTCCTGAGCCTTTCTGGATAGGGTGGAATATAAATTTAAATTACAATAACAACACGGACAAAGGGCCATCAAGTAGACTCCAAACAGGGGAACTATCTGGTAACAGACCTGAAGAGTGCAGAAGAGAGAGTTTACCAGGATAAGTAGGGGCTGGAACATGGCATGATGCAGGAAAAATTACAAGTTTTCCCTGTTTTGATTATACTGATGCCTTACTAATTTGATGAAAGTATTGCAGCAGAGGTAGGTCTAACAAACAGGCTGGAGTAGGCTGGAGTCCAGAAAAGGAGCATTAAATCACTACTACTTAAAGCAGTATTAATTTCTGTGTCCTTTGTGTACTGAGAGATTGCAAGATGCAAACATCAGCACTAGATCAGTGTTGGTTTGGATCCCAACCAAATGTGGCAGATTTGGCCGGGATCCAAACCAAAGCTGAACTGAAAGGTGAGGGGAGTGGGAAGCTGGAGAGAGTGCACTGTACAACTGAGATTTGCAAGCTAGAGTAGCAGCTGGGGAGCAGCTCTGACACCACATCACAGATCTCACCCCCAAGAAAGCTTTCCAGACCCCAGGTCTAGTTATTTGCACTAGTGTTTTGACTACAATTTGGACAACTGGGAGGAAATTAATGGAATAAATATACTTAGAGAAGCTAAAACCAATAAATACTAGCATTTATGGGAGCAACCTACCCTCTTAATGGAGAGGACTAACTATTGTAGAGGAGAAAGCAACAGGCCAGTTCCATTTTGATGGGAAGTGTAAAAAAATGCCTTTTATTCACTTTTTACTTAATTATGCATACAAAACTCTTTTAGCCATCACCAAGGGACCAATAACAGTCTAGAAGAATACTAACAGGTATGAATATATTCTGACTAAAATCAGTGGGAACCTCTGAATATATCTAACACTGTCATTTTAACACCTTTCAAAGTGTAACCTCCACCACAAAAGGAGGATAGAAAACAGCATTTAAAAATACACTGCCCTACTTTCTAGGAAGTCCATAAATAGGAATGCGACTACAGTTTCGCTAAGGATTCCCACTTCCCATTCTCTCTCAAAGCACTCTTTAATATTATTGATGTGTTACAAAATACAAAATTGGTTAAACAACATACAATTTCACATCTTAAAATCAGAAGTGAATCAGTCTCACAGCTTGACAGTAGGCTCAGTGTCAGGTGCTGTAATCTCAGAGTTTGCTTGGAGCTTTCATGATGGAACCCACATGTTTCCATGAGTATCCGGTGCTTTGGTGTAGGGGATATTCCAAATCCATGGTCGGTCTACAAAACAGAAACAAAAAATATGCACATGGGTGAAATCCTAACCCCTTCCTTGAAATCAAGGGTGAAACTGCCACCAATTTGATTGTAGTTAGTATTTCAATTCAACTCTTAAATTCAGTTGTTTGAGAAAATTTACTGAGGTCTTGCTAAAAGTGAGATTCCAAGACAGGTATTTTAAAGAGGCTCTGCTTTTTCCATATGGCTGTCCTTTTCAATGCAAATATGACAACTTGATGTTCTTACACACACACTGATGAAAAGTATGTCAGAGAGAGCTTATACAAATTTTAATACAGCAGAGCTTACTTTGGTCCATAGGTTGTAAAATTATAGACAGCAGACATTTTGATTCAATAGCAACATAAGGGAGGATTTCAGCCTAGGGATATTTTAGTTATTCACATGGGCAGTAATGACTATTTCACAGGAAAGGTGTTTTCAGGTGAGGAGAGGCCCTCGGTTACAGGAACGCCACCCTAGAGAGGCGCAAACGCATAGGTTTGATGTTTCATCCTTCCTTCTCGCCTTGCAAAAAATCTCAGAAACTCAAGGGCTAGGGATTGTACACAAGTATAAAGATGGGGTGTGGACAGGGAAAGGTAAAGTCAGGAAGTTGCTACAATGATGGGCATGATACTGGTCACCAGAAATGAGACAGGGAGTTAATGCTGCTTCAAGAAACACTGAATTCTGTAAATTCCCTCTTACAGTTCTCATTCATGCATTCAATTTATACACTGCTGTTCCCAGGAAGGTTCAGAATGGATTACAAATAAAGACAAAACTACTCTCAAGGTATGAAACAGCAGACTTCCCAGAACTTTAAAACTCCATCCCACCCCACCCCACCCCCTCCCAGTTCTCAGGGATGGCTGTTAATGGAAACATTCCTGCCTCTGCAAGTGTTTCAAAGTGAGAAAGGAGAAGGTGAGAAGTGCTGAACCACAACAGCTCCAGAGAGCAATGGATTTTTGTGGGCATCTCAAGACTTCAAAAGCTGTGTGCATCTCAGGATATCAGCTGATTTAAGAAATCAAACTTGGTTCAGGTCCTCTAGGCATCTCCTAATGGAATGAGAAAAGAATGCCTTGAGGTGAACCTCAGAGTTACTTGCCTCATAAATGATATCTCTGTGTAAACTGGACTGCCTCTGTTTCCTCAACTGTCAAATGAGATCCTGAGTTCTTACCTTTTTTACAGGGAGGCAAGGATTTTTTGTGATATCTTTGATTGGACCATCTGTCTAGTTGAAAGAGACGTTGAACAAAGTTTTGGACATGAAGTGCCCTTTTCAGGTCCTTTTACAGAAAGGCATTCTGGGGATTAATTACTTCATGTTCTTGCATCTTCCCAAACACTAAGCATGTTAGCTATTGCATATATGTATAAATACTATACAGCAGAGAAAATTTCTCCAGTCCTAGAGGAAAAGCAGTGACTGTTTAGCTTTTAGTCTGTGCAATATGATTTGTATTATATGAGAATGATACAGAAGCACTTCTATTATCAAAACAACAAGGGCTGGCTTTTCTGGCAGCTGTATATTTAAAGCAGTGCAGTAACTTGCAATGCTGTGGTAGGTAAAGATGATCTAGACAGACAAGTAGGATGACTTTTAATCACTGACTTGCGTCACTTGATTGTCTAGTTATTACTATACATGTTTTAATTTTGTGGGATTTAGCTAAGATTCTCTTCAAATGTAAAACGTTAAATAGCAGAATAAGAGAAGAACAACAGCAGGGGAGGGTAATTAACGTGTACATTATACAACAAAGCACTATGTTCTGAGACAGGTGCCAAGGCAATTAAAAATGCTTTTGTTGCCCTCACTATTGAGTTAAGTGTGAATCTCTGGAGGAGGACTATAGTCCCATATTTTACAGTGCAAAGATATACATGGGAAGAGAGAAGGGGATTTAGGGGAAAAACCTGAAATGTAAAATATATTCTTATTCACGTTGCATAGGGTGGTATTACAGGTTACTTTCAAATAGTCAGAAAGGCACTTAAAACAGGAGCATTCACACATTAAAGGGTCTTATCCTGTTTTAAGTACCCTCTAAACTTTTTAAAGACAAGTCAATTAAAATGATGTTTGCCTTTGTTCCATCTTACCCAGGTCATTCCAGGGTATTTTTAGTTAGTTCCAGGGAGTAAAATGCTTAATTTGCAGTCCTTCAGCATCCCAGGATGCACAGCTCCCAGCCCCATTACCCATCTCCCCACCCTTCCCCAAGAGCAGCTGCACTGTGTGGCTTAAATACAGCAATACCACTGGGGGAAACATGGTTCCCTGACTCCATGGTCTTGCTGCCCAGTGGCTCTTTGCTCAGTGCAGAGCTGCCAGAACTTAAATTCAAAGCTACCACGCAGCCAGGGGAGGCATGCTTCCCTCAGCTCCCTTGTCTCACCACGCAGCAGCTCTGTGTTGAGAATGGAGCTGCTACACAGCAAGACCAGGGAGCCTGGGGAAGTGTTCTTCCCTGGGATCCCGGCATGAGTGACTGGTGCCTCCTGAATCTGGGAGGCATCCGCAGAAGATGCCAACCCTGTCACAGGGGGCACCAGCCCTACCAACAGTATCAGTGTTGGCCAACAGGGGGGCACCGGCCCCATCAGGGGGGCACATGCTCCTCCATGCACCCCCTACCAGTCATCTATGAATCCCAGATCTCACTTAAATTAACACGGTGGCTCCATATTGAGAACAAAGCCACTGAGGATTAGCTCCCGGCAGCTCTGCTCTCAGCATGGAGACACCATGTGGCAAGACCAGGGAGCCTGGGAAAGCATTCTTCCCTGGGCTCCAGGGTCTCACTGAAATTAATGCAGTGGCTCAATGCTGTGAGTGGAGCCACCAAGGATTAACCCCCAACAGCTCCACTCTCAGTACAGAGCTGCCAGGTTATCCAGTGTAATCCAGTGGTTCTCAACCATGGTGACATGGCACCCTGAGGTGCCTTGAGATCCCTTCAAGGGTACCACACAATGTTAACACTGTTAAGTTTACACCCATGACTCACAAGATAAACCTAGAGATTTCAAATACAAAAATTCATACAAAAAATGAATGAAGACTAAGCTGGCATTCACTGAGAGATGCCTCAAGTCTATCAAGGGGTGTCTTGAGTCTGTTGAGGGGTGCCTCAAGTAATATCTTGACAAGGGTATTTACATGCATCCAGTTCACTGGAGTTAGATAGGGAGAGAGAAACAGTTGCTGGGAAGGTATGCCTGGATATTGCCCAGACAGATAGCGAATACCTATCGAAGTCATGCTTAGCTCTTACGTAGAACTTGTCATCCATGTATTTCAAAGCACTTTGCAAAGGAAGCTCAGAATCGTCTCTCATATTGGGAAACAGTCTGAGAGGCTTTCCAACACTACACAGCAACCTAGCAGAACTCAGTTGTCCTGACTGATGGATCAGAGCACGAGCTAGACAACATTGTTTCTTGCCTATTTCATCCCTATCACTACATGAGCAATATCAAGGATGCGATGATGGCAAGATCTTTCATTCCCTTCAGACCACAGCTGAGGCACACGAGTGAAAGCTGCCCTGTGGCCTATGCTATATCTACTGTGTGAACTTAATTCTCTAGGGCATCTTTAATTTTGTCAGAACTAAAATCAACCAGAGACAAAGCCGTCTCCTTGCTGAGTCTCCCTCATCTCCACCTCCAAGCTACCTGCCATGCTCTCCCCCCCAAATCCAGAGGATCAGTCTCTTTGAACCTGAACTCTGAAGATACTTCCATAGGGATCCAAACCTTGTGGCTCAGCATGGGCCTGATCCAATGCCTGCTGAAGCTGCTAGCAATCTTTTCATCCGGTTTTATGTGAATCAATCTGTTCTTGACCTAGAAAGTTTTGATTTGATCCCTGGAGTCAGACCTCAGAAAAGAGCACATCACACAAGCCTGAGCACCAGAAAACTCGAAGTTTGCACTTTATTCATTTTCACAGAATAAATGCCCTTTTCTTTTTTGTATGAACTGTACTATGTGAGGGCAGGAAATGGACCAGGAAAAGGAGATTTCCAGCCCTGGTCCCTTCCAGTAAAGTGGCTATTTGAACATTTTCTAAATTCCTAGATACAGTATCTTTTGAGGAGCTTTTGCCAATTGTATGTGGTAGGATAATTTAAAAAAAAATAAAAGGATAATGATACACCATTGATAATCAATGAAAGTTGGGTACCAAACTTCCAGTGCACCGTTGAAATCTCCCCTGAGAATTCCTCATTCAGTTGAAAGCTAAACAGAGACATTACCAGTGATCCATTAAAACAAAACAAAACAAAAAAAAGAGACAATGAACCCTTCTAGTCAATCCTGGATGCTCATATCCACTATAACAAAGTTCTGCCTGAAAGTCATGCATGCTTTCTGAGTCTGATATCAGAAATAAAATATCTGTTACATATGCTGCCATCCACCAGCCTTACTATGTAACGAATGCATTTCACCACACTGTCTCTCTACATATAATACTTCAATAGTTATCATAGTAGAGTGCCTAGTAAAAATGAGTCTCAACTAAATTTTGGGGGAGGGAGAATTGGGGCCTAAAACATAAGTGAAGGTCTTCCATCAACAAGCTCTAATGAGCAGTCCCTAGCTCTGGTCATTCAGATTCATGGTGAGATTCTGCAGAATGTTGAGTATTACTTGTTCCTCAGAAGACATCACTCAAAGAAGGCTGACGCTGATGAAGAAATCCAACATTGCCTCTAATGTGCAAGTGCAGCATTCAAACACCCGAGGAAACGGGTGTTTAAAGATTGCAAGATCAGATCCCAAACCAAGCTCATGGTTTATCAAGCAGTTGTGATCCCCACCTTATTGTATGGAGTTGAGATGTGGACAATGTACAGGAGACACCTCAGACTTGGAGAAGTACCATCAATGATGCTTGTGGAAGAACCTTTGAATCCAGTGGGAAGACAGACGCACCAATGTTAGCATCCTTTCACAAGCAAACACAACAAGCATCAAGGTGATGATCATCAATTTCGCTGGGCCACCCACCTCATCTGGATGTCTGACTCCAGACTCCCAAAGCAAGTTTTATTCTCCCAGCTCAGTCAAGGTGTATGCTCAAGACAAGGGCAGAGAAAGAAGGATGCCCTCAAGGCCAACTTGAAAAAATGCAACAATGATGTCAACTCATGGGAGACCATCTCCCAGGACTGCCACAAATGAAGGAAGCCAGGGGGCGTTACCTGCAGCTCAAAAACCTCCCCTACACTGCAGCCCATGCCTCGCAGATGGCATCCACGTGATGTTCATAACTCACACCATGACTGGTACTCCAAGGTCTCACAGGGACACTCACTCCCTCCCTGGAGCAGCAGGTCATTGTGCTCAACCTCTAGGCCTTTCTTTCAACCCACACTTGGCCTCCATGTGGTGGGGGACTTACTGGGGTCAGGACTCGCTCCTAACTCTCTGGCTGAGCACCCCCACTCGGCCTCTGGCCCAAACTATGGTCATAGGCATCCACAAAGATACTTTGGTCTCTTCCTCACATGTGGGGTTCCTCCTATGCCTACTTGAGGGCCTCTACAACCCACCCCACCCTGAGGTCTTCTCATCATCCTCACTCTCAACTATTCACGGAGCTGGCCCTTGCACTGCCCTTCGGGCTTACTGCCAGTTCGGCCCTACTCAACGTGCCCCTGGGACTGCCCTTCAGGCCTACTCCCACTTTAGCCTTACTCAGCCCCCCTCATGCACAGCCCTTCAGGCCTACTCCCATTCAATCCTACTCTGTGCGGGGCCACCTACATCCCTGCCCTCTCAGGGTCTTCACAACTGCCCTCTCTCCAGAGCCACACAACTACCCCCGATCAGGGCCCTCCAGGGTCTTCCTCCCCTGTGGGCTCAGGTGGCCACAGCCGTGCCTGGCCCCACTTCTCCTGGGGTCTTCCACCCCCTAGGGCTCAGGTGGCCACAGCTGTGCCTGACCCTCATACCCACCAACATGTGGGGGCTAGGGGTTAAGGCACCCGACCCACCTTTCACCAGGGTGGTAACTGGCCTGGCATTTCCTAGGGGCTCCTGCCCTACCAGGGGCCCCACTAGGTCACCCTTCCCTGGCAGGGTGAGGTTTTAGGCCATGCCCAGGGCCAAGAGGCGTCTGCTTTTACCTTCTGATGTTCCTGGTGCAGCTCACCAGGCGATGTTTCCACCTGGGCTGGCAGCAGCAAACTGCGGCCTTTATATCCCTTGTTCTCAAAATGGCAGCTGCCATCAGGCACCTGCTAGCTGTCTGCCTCTGCCCTTATAAGGGGCAGGCACCCAAAGGTGCACTGCCACAGACTGAATCAAGAATCCAGAGCCACCCACCTCACAGAAACACTTGCCTGAGTTGCAGCAGAGTCTGTCAGTCCCAGAATGGCCTTGTCAGCCATCTTTGGACCCACAGATAAAAAGAATCATGGAAGACAATGATCATCAATTGCAAGGGATTGCCATAGAGTCAACTTATTAATTGCATAATAATTCTAATGTAAAAAAACAATAATTATATCTAAATGTGATTTTAAAATGTGGTTATCCACTTGTTGCCATGAAATACCATGGCAAGAGCAAGAGACTCAATAGCTCCTTGATGCATTAAGCCAATGATTCCCAGATTTATGAAAGCAACCTCCCTTTTCAGAAGTATGAAGGAACTTTGCCCTCCCATGAAACATCCTCTTGTCTTAATATACGCATCTTTAACAACCTTTCCAGCTAATTGGTTATACAAGTCTCAGTACATGGTTTATCTCACACACTTTACTGGAATTGCTGATGTAGATTGTGTGGCTGATGCTACTTGATGAGCAGTGAAATAGCAAAACTAATACTTAAAATATCACTGGCATCCAAGTCAAGTGCCATGGTTCTGACTGGAGCTGTTCCTGCCTCACAGCTCTTGTTTAAGGTTCTCTGCAATCTCTGACAGAGGGTACTGTATCAACTACACTTATTTCCAGTTTGCATGGTTTTCTCATACCCCAAGAGCGTGTTTATCTGTTTATTTAATTTTAAACGAAAGCTGAGACTCTACAGAACAATACAGAATTTTGTTCAAGTGCCCTTCGCTTATCATTCTGGGAGTATCCCCCATGCTTTGAGAAACATGGAGTTACAGCATGAGATAATGTGAACTATGGTATTATGTGCTACTTATTGTTTTGCTAATAGGATACATAGTATAATAATATGTCAAAAGTCTGCAAAGAAACCTTTTAGAAACCTCATGTTCTCATGAAGCTTGACATATGGTGGTACGGTATGTACAGCCAGAAAGAAAAAAGCAAAACAAAACTCAATACAGTGGGAATTTACTTCAAGAAGAATAAAGCACAAACTACAATTACTGTTCTCTCCATGATTCTCTTCCCATATTACTTGCACCTTGTATTTTAAAACTACAAGTGATCAAATATTGAACAAGCCTGAACAACATTTGTGTTTATTTCCTGTCAATTTACAATCATGTTATCAGGGACTGAACATTCAAACACTCCTTCACAAGATGTTTGATAAAAGGAAGAGTTTGTTTGTTACCAACCTGAGCTGATGCAACTTCCCTCACACCCATCTGTGCACCCTAGCTCACACGAACAGTGTTTCTTTTTGAAAAGCAAAAGCTGAATGGAGTGGCTTCACCCATCAGGTTTGGAACGCCCAATGTCTTTGAATCTGCAATCCCGTGTGGCTCTAAGTCTCTTGAACCCTTTCTCCTTCCAAGGTTGAAATAGTGAATTCTAAACAGTTTGCAGTGTGCGATTTGTTATCCTTTGTTTTTGGCCAAGGCAAATAAATAAAGCCATGAAGAAAGATAATCTGTTTTCTGAGATTATACAGATCACCTGGAACTTTTCTGGTGTGCCATAATGTTCTGGATCAAAGTTTACCTTCAGCATATTATGGTGCGACACATGGACTGCATTGCTGTTATCAGACAAAGTTGAATTTACATGGCATTGTAGGTACACGATGAGAAAGTTTCTGATCCTTCCAGCTGAAATGTGCAACAACTTTAAAATAATATTGCTTAAATTTTCATTAAACTACCTTATAAAATTTATGAATGGCTTGTCATTTTCCTGTTGACTCAATTAATCTTAAAATGTTTTCCTATTTTTCCCCCATCAGGAAGGAATTAAGCAACCCAAGCCTTTGAACTTGTGTCCTGAATCAAGTATTACATTTCCCTCAGTACTTTGCAATATGGTTATTGGAAGCATTAAATATATTTTTTACAATGCCACATATTTTCATATTCTCATTATATGACCAAGTACTTGCAAATTTTATCAGAATGTAACTTTAATGTTTAGTGCATTAGTTAGCAGTATAATATACCTCATCCAATGCACCAAATGCCCTGATGGAAAATATGTAGGAGAGACCAAACAACAACTGCGCACCAGAATGAATGCACACCGGAAATCTATCAAAGACAGAAACACCCAATTACCGGTGGGGGCACATTTCTCACAGGAGGGCCACTCTCTCTCCAATCTCTCAGTCCTGATCCTCAAGGGAAACTTGCACAACACTTCCCAGAGACGAGCCTATGAACTCCACTTCATCAACCTCCTGGATACTAAAAATCACGGACTAAATATAGACATTGGATTTATGACACATTATAATCTGCCTGGCAACTGACTCCCCAGCCCAGCCTCTGGCTTCTTTACTTTTCATTCCATCCAGGAAGAGCACACATCAACTGCTGAAACTTCCTCAGCCTGACGAAGGGTTTTTGAACCCGAAAGTTTGCTTAATAACTATTCTCCAACTATTTGGGTCGGTCTAATAAAAGATATCAGATTCACCCAAGGAACCTTGTCTGCCTATGTCCTTAGACCAACACGACTACAACCTACAACCCTGGATTGTGAAATGCATTTTATAATATTCCACTTGTTTTATAATGAAACAATGATGAACCAGTCAGCAGAATCACTGGCTGGTATCTCCCAGTTGGTTATTAATCCAAACACTATGCTTAGCACTATAACTTTTAGTATTCTAATATAATAAAAGTCTGAGTCTGTCTGTCCGTAATGCTTCTGCCCAACTGCGCATGCACTGATTGGCTCTGCGGGCTGAGGGCGGGGCCAGCTGAGTTCAAATGGGAGCCCCTGGGCCGGCGCCACTGCCTCTTGCAGCCTCCAGTGCGGGGGGTCCCCTCGCCTCACCTCCACAGACACGTTTGCTTGGACTCTGTGCAGCCATGGCTGTTCCCAGCCTCCCTGCCTGCAAGAGTGGAAATTCGCCCCACCGGGCCGGGGCCAGACACTCCCACAGGGAGAAAGGGGTTGAGTGAGGATGGCCACTATCTGCTATAGGGTTGAGTGAGGATGGCCCTGCATGCTGCCACCATGTGTGGCTGGGGACTGGGGTGGGAGCAAGGGAAGCTGCATGCTATGGGGCCACCACATGCAGCTTCAGGGACTTGCACGTTCCAGGGACTCCAAGGACCCCTCTTTCACAGGCTCACCCACACACCCCCACCATACCCCAACACACACCCCCACACTCTCCCACAGCCCTCCCCCCACGCTCCCACTTCCCCACCATAACCCCACAGCTCCCACACACACTCCCAAACCCCCCCACACTCCACCCCCAAACATACCACAGCCTCCCACAGGCCCCACACACTCCCACCTCCAACACACCCACACCCCAACCACATACCCTGCACACACGCCCCTCCACACCTACCTCCTCCCCCACACAATATACAAGAGCAAGACTGTATTTTGAGCTATTATGCCATCACCTCCTTGGGAGTGCACAGGAGGCACATGCACCTCATATCTGCATACAGGGTGAAGGCAGGCTGCTGTTGCAGGCTGGACTCTGCTCCCTGTTGCCACTATCCTGGAGCAGTATGACGCCATGTGCCTGCCATATGTGAGGCGCAGAGTCCAGCCCAGAGTGGTAGCCCACCTCCACCCTGAGCACCGGTATGGGGGGCATGGTGCACACGTGCGCACAGCAGCGGGAGCCCCCCTGCACCCCTGGATGAGCTGCCTGGGCTCCAAGCATCCCACGACCCACCCCAGCCCCAGGGCCCCATTCACTCCATCCCCTGCCTCTGCCCCACTCCCTCCATCACCATTGGGGCTTTGACCTGCCGTCCCACACCGCTTCCCAACAACAGACTTACCTGCTGGGGGGGGGGTGCATGCACATGCAAGCATTCTCAGCCCCCCCAAATAATATTTTCTCCCTCTTTCTATGACTCCATATTTAATGTATTTTCCACAGGTGCCCAACAACCAGCTTTATATTTATCAGTGCAATCTGTTATTGGCAAAGGGTCTTTAGTGATCCTAACTATTAAAGAAAGCTACTTATCTCAAAACAAATGATAAATAATCACATGCAATTTGCAAGTTAGCTACTAAAACAGGATGAAATATCAATATACCCACTTTACAGAGTAAATCAGGATTTTACAGATTAAATATCACACTTGGATTGTACTATTTATGGCCTGAATTGGTTCCCTTTGAAGAGAATGGAGCTTTTTCATTCATATCAATGTAAACAAGTACTATGTCCTACTGTCAACTTCTCAGGGGAGGGAAAAAGTGTCCTCTACAATGTTTTGTTACCACTGAGCATATTCCTAATGCTTATGAAAGAAATGCTATGAACCAGTTCTTTAATGGTATTAGAAGGACACCTGGTTGTCCCTATCAAACTCTATGGTTAGAAGCAGACATCACCAAATTAAGTGGATCAACTGATCTATTTCATTGGGCAAAAGACACATCACCTATTGAACTTGCAGGACAACAAGTGATATGCTCTCCAGAGGATTTGAGGAGCCTCCTCCTGTGCGCCCCAGGAATTCCCATGTAGGATCACACCCTTCAAATCCTGGAAGTGTCTGTCTGTCTGACTTTCCCCTCCCTTCTTACAGAGTCACACCCCAGGGAACCTTGGGGTATGTCTCTGTAAGAGGGGAAACCTTGACTTTCCCACTTGCAGACACACCCTGGGGAATCTCAGGGCATGTTTCTGCAAGCAGGAAACCAGCAGCTTATAAGAGACAAGCTGCAAGATTCTTTGTTCTCCGGAGCACATCTCTGTAAGACACAAAAGCAAAGCAAGCACTCACAGGGCTGGAGGGGCCTAATCCTGCACGAGAATCCCCAGGGTATGCAGGATCGGGTCGTCTCAAGCCCCTGGAGCAGCTATCTGGGACAGCCAGCAAGTATGAGCAGCTCCAGGCTGCCCGGGCTCTCCCACCACAAAGCAAATAGATAAACGTTGCTAAAAAGTAACAAACTAATTCCACCTCTACATCAGCCACAAATTTGGGGCATTTGTCGCATAAGGGGTGTGGACATCTGTTTGCTTGGACTCTGTGCAGCCATAAAAAATTTTATGGCAGTACAAAGGCAATGAAAGGTGAAGTCTGTTTCTACCCTATGGGCTCAAAGCAAGACAAGCAGCACTTAATGTGCAAAACCACATGTAACACTTACAAAGGAGGTTATTACAAGATAAAAGTGACTCTTTCCTAGTCCTCATTGTTTAAATTTCAATTCATTAATAGAAGATTTCAATCTAACTATGCTATTGTGAAGAGAGACAGTTAGCTAATTACTGCAAATTCATCATTCATAATAGCTTTTAAGTTTAAACATTCAATGTGAAAACCTTTAATGAACTGGAATAACCAGCTTCTGACCAGCAACATTTATCTCTGATCCTGCATGCTAGATGAAGGAAAAAACGGACAAAAAATATAATTTAATCATTAAAGATCAGGATTATAACATCTCTCTGCCAAGCAGTACTGATTCTTTTGGATTAGTGGAGTCCTCTGAAAAGCAATTAGTCTTAAATAAAAGTTTGTGCTCTCTGTCTTTCAACAGCAACGTGCACCAGTGATCCAAGCACATATATAGCTATTTTTTTGGTTCTACTGATCACTTGTAAGTGGGGTCTTGATCCAAAGCATAACCTATTTTAAAAATTATACACACATGCATGCATGCACTCATGGCCAGATTCTCAACCACAATATTGTCCCTCCTTGTGCCACCCCAGTAGCATAAAAAGGGATACAATTTGGCCACAACTTACAAGTTCAGACTTCTTTATCACCAGAGAAATTCTTAACCAGCATAAAGTTGGCAGAGCAGATTCCTCTGCCAAGTACCTTTCTTCTGCCAATTCAGAGTGAATGACAGGAGAGGGGCATGGTAGGGGCAGGTAAGTGGCATGCTGTAACTGCACTCCTCTTTGTTAATTCTTTGCTGCATTAACTATCATAATTTACAGCAGCCATTAGGCAAGTACCATGGCAGCTTGAGAATAAGGGAGCTACAAATGCTGCCCTTATAGTTTTCCTCGTTCCTTCTGGTCTCTTTTCCTCGATATAGTAGAAAATGTGGACATAAGACTTAGAGTAACAACACAGAGATTTTCTTTTAGCTAAATTGGAGGACTACTAATCTCTTCTTTCCAGCACTAATGGGGAAAAAAAGCCAAAACCATCTCAGGCCTTTAAATAGATGACTCTGCTTAGAGATAAAAAAAAGAACACAAGTATATAAAAGCAAACATCCTAAAATAATCTCAATTTTGCCCAGGCACTTGCACTAAGTGCTAAAAGCCAAGGGAAGTTTAGAGTGGAAATAGGTTCTTGTTGAATGACATTCAATCAGAAGTAGCTATAGTTCAGGGCAAGAGTTTCTAAGAACAAAGTCTGTCACAGATATCACAGTTCACAGGGGAAAGGTTGATCTGTTCTTCGTTGTAATGGTGCTGCAACAGAATACTGAATACAACAAACAGGACCCTTTGGTAAGAATATAATGGTTGCTATGAAATTAATTCTAGTTTTCCATTTTATTTTGGAATTAATGGTTGTCAAAGGCTGCATATAGATTTCATAGACATTAGGGCTGGAAGGGACCTCGGAAGATCATCGAGTCCAGCCCCCTGCCCAAAGGGCAGGAAGTCAGCTGGGGTCATAGGATCCCAGCAAGATAAGCATCCAGTTTCATCTTGAAGGTGTTCAATGAAGGCGCTTGAACCACCTCCGGTGGCAGGCTGTTCCAGACCTTGGGGGCTCGGACAGTAAAGAAATTCTTCCTTATGTCCAGCCTGAAACGATCTTGAAGTAGTTTGTGACCATTCGACCTCGTCATCCCTTGGGGCGCTCTGGTGAACAAACGTTCCCCCAGATGCTGGTGGTCACCCCTGATAAACTTGTAGGTGGCCATCAGATCACCCCTGAGCCTGCGCTTTTTCAGGCTAAAGAGCCCCAGGGCTCTCAGCCTGTCATCGTAGGGTCTGCTTCCCTGACCTCTGATCATGCGCGTGGCTCTTCTCTGGACTCTCTCAAGCTTCTCCACATCCTTTTTGAATTGTGGAGCCCAAAACTGGACACAGTACTCCAGCTGCGGCCTCACTAAGGCCGAGTACAGGGGGAGAATGACGTCCCGGGATTTGCTTGAGAGACGTCCCGGGATTTGCTTGAGACGTCCCGGGATTTGCTTGAGATCATCGAGTCTGACCCCCTGCATAGGCAGG
>NW_005842306.1:565705-609637 GCF_000455745.1 Alligator sinensis | reverse complement strand
GCTGACTTGAAGGTATCCAGCTTCTCAAGATGTTCCTTCACAAAGTCAGCATTAATGGAGGGCAGGGGATCACCCTCACCCGGACTTCCCGGCCCTGTAGCGGGCATGGGCGTCCCATGGGACTGATGAAAGACCGACGCAAAGTACCTATTTAATAGGTTGGCTTTTTCCTGGGCGTCAGTTGTCAGTTGCCCCATCTGGTTCTGCAGGGGTCCAATGTTGCCCCTGCTTTTCCTCCGGCTCCCCACATATCTGAAAAAGGACCTTTTATTGTCCTTGATGCTCAAAGCTAGCTGGAGTTCAGTTGCAGCCTTGGCTTTCCTGGTCTGCTCCCTATAGGACCGGACCAGTGCAGAATAATCCTCCTTGGAGGTGACTCCCATCCTCCATCCATATGTAATGAACTGCCTAGCTTATTGCTAATTTTTCACAGTACTGTACTTAAGTTTATATTAAACCAAATTTCAATCCGATTTGCTACTAGTTTTTGATCAAATCTCTTCTAACTAGGAAGTGAGGTAGTTTCACCCTGCCAAGAAAGTAATTCTTGGAAGTAATAGTATGGCCATTATGCATTTAGAAACATCCCATGGAGTCAATGGAATAATTCAGGAGGAAACAGGAACAGGTGAAGTCAGCAGAGATGATCAAAAGTAGCATAAGACAACCAAATGCTACAGTGAAGGTTTCAGCACAGTTCAATGAGTGTGGTCCAATCTTCCCATGACATTCGCCATCCCTAGTCTTCCAAGCAGACAATTTCAGACCTTCATACGCTGTGTGTGTAACAGGTGAAAGAAGCCGAACTGGACCAAACTGTTTATTCACAAAAAACAGCAAGTTCTGCTGAACTTTATCACTGTTTCTGTCAATTATATGGCTCCCTTTTAATTGGTTTCCTGCAATATCAGAATATTCTACATTTTATTACATTCTCTGGACATGAAGAAAAATATTTTAAGTGCCTGCCTGGTAGGTTAGGCCTTGTACTGGCAGACAGATGCACAAGAGTTCATACCAGGGTCATGCAGCCTCACTACAGCAGCTCTGCTTACACTCGCCTTGGCAGGCACTAACTGGTAAAGGGGACACTGCTGGCAGCAGAAAGCATAAGGAAATAAGCATATGCCTTCTGACAGTTTCCCTGTGGCAACAGAAGGTTTCTGTTCCTCCCAGAGCAGGCAATGCTCTGCAGACAGAATGAAAGGGGGCTATGAATACAAATATATCCTCACATTTGCCTGCAGCACTGAAGTTCTCCTGGCAAAACTAAGCAATGTAGACTAGACCTAGGCCCCAAGAGAAAGAACTATCCATTACTGTGCCACCTCAACCCATTGCTTCCTCAACAGCCCTGGAGAAAAATAAAAAGAACAGATTTTGCAACATACTTAGAAGGTGAATTCCCCTGAGATCTGGCAGCCTACATCAGACAGCTAGTTTCAAAACACTGGCCTTCTCACAAACAATGCAGCAGTGGCTCCTTCTGGTTTACAATGAGGAAACTCCAGCTCTAACACTTCTGCTGATCAACTGTGGCAATAGATCACCAGGAGAAAAGATTTCTCAGTAACTAGGTCCCAAACTAATTAAGGATTTACGCTGAGTCAAAACCTTGCAGTTCAGTCATAAACTACTGCCTGCCAGGGCAGATCACAGGGCACCAATCTAGTGAGTTCTCACTGCGCAGCTCCACTGACTTAAGCAGACTGCAGCATTCTGCACTACCTTGAGCTCCCAAATGGAGCAGGGCAGAATGCTCTGCAGGAGCCCAATCTCTGGATAACAAGAGGGGATAATTGTGATCAAGGGCCTGCACTGGAGAGAAGAGACATTTACCTTTCCAAGTGGAGAGGGAGAGATAGTGCTGTGCTCCTGGCCCATCTGCTAACAATTTGGTCACCCAGGATCTAACCACCCTAGCCTCACACACCTGTTTCACATATGGCAACTGCATCCTTCTTATCAAAGGCAACATTGCCTTCTCCAAGTCTTCCAAATCCCTTACACAATTCACATTCATTTTCCTAGTATACTTTTTTTGGATCACCTGCTCAGTGAGCTAATCAATTCTACCACCATTGTTTGGTGGCAATTTCAAGCATTCAAAAATCAATTTATCTTGCTTATTTTCTCAGCCAACGCAAATGAACATAAAATATTCCCAATCAGTCTCCCAGAGCTCCAGCCACAACTTGAAGCTGCTCCACTATTACGAACTGCAGTGACACACAGGTGAACATAATGCCCTGCTACCTTCCCTGTGGGAGAAGCCTCTCCAGATAACAGCTGGCAAACAGGGTACAATTTACAATCCTCAGCACCAGTTCTGCAAAACCTTATTACATTGTAGACAGCACAAAAGACATCAGCCTGAAATGCTAACTGAAAGCTAAAAGAAAGCAGCAGAAGTACTTTAATCTGATATGTTTATACAAAAAAAAATCATTTATAATTATGGTATCAGTGTCATCTTAAGCCCATTAGCACATTTCAGTGAATAAATCAACATCTCAAGCTATGATTATTATTTAGTCAAGATGGGATAATCCATCTCTGTGGGAGGAAGAATAACAATGCAAATAATAGGAAACCAAGTAGTTATCTGTCTCATGTGAAACTGGCAGTACTTTTCAAAAAGCCTTGGAAGAAAGGTGGGGAGGAGGGGGAGCCAGAAAAGAGACGGCTATGATAGACCAGCTTCTGAGAGCGCTTGAAATTGCCTGATCTGTCTGAATTTAGGATCTATGCTGAAACCCATTACCTACAAGAGCCCAGCAGCCTCAGGCAGTTAGGTTGTCCCTGGGAGTCAGGAAGTCTGAACTTAATGAAATGACCAGGCACATTTTTCAAGCAGTGCTCAAATTTAGGAGTAAAGAGTGTTTTGTCAGAATCACTTTTCTCACTACTGCTTTATGAGGAAAATTGTTAAAAAGGAAATGGGGACCAAATTCACTCATTGCTATAGAATATAACAGTACTTTGACTTGATAGAACTGCCATTAAAGTTAGCTAGAGGGGGCTTTTGGCACTCATTTCCTGAGGAGATTCTCACTACACATGGTAGACACAGTCTTTCCTCTAGTGTCGTTTTCCCCTGTGTAATTGAGAACTGTTTTCACGATGGAAGCTAGGATCTATTTGCTGAACTGCCCGATGCTCAACTTATACGCCAGGTGAAGTTACTCCAAGAGGATCTATTTCCTCTCCTGAATCAGTTTTTTTCCTGGGTAAAAAGGTATCTCATATTCTAATAAATCCATCCTTTCATTTTCACTTTTATGATAAGGAGGTACAATCCAGATTTCAGACCACTTGGCATATGTCTGGCCCAGCACTGGAATCTGTGCAAAATAATTCATTTTCTTCTATATATGGACCTTGTAATAGAAACTATGAGCCCACTGAGCCATTCTCCTGAATTCTGATGTATTCACATCTCCAGTTAATGGGGATTTCCTTGGTTTTTGAAACTAGTATGTGCAGCTCTTTAGTCTCTCATGATGACAGGTTTGTACAAAATCCCTCGAGGCTTTCTGTCACTAGAAATAGGAATCAGTCAATATGGTTTCCTTGGATGAAGGATAATTGCTCACTGTGTATTTTTTGCTTTTATACAGAATTCTGTCAGCTGCTTCTGTCCTGACCTAACTGCATCCCCCTGAGCAGGGAGAGCGGTGATGAAATTCTCAAAGGCTGTTTATTTTGAAGTGGTTCTGTCCTACCCAATACACATGCTTTGAGCATCTATTCTAGTAAGCGTTTGAGGAGCAATCGGCTCCCTTCCCAAGGAAGCAAGGTCAAACATACTCAGGAAGATGACAAGGGGAAATGTAGCAGTGAGGCCCTCATGGTTAGTTTAATTAGAATGGCTTGCCCCTACCTCCAAGAGCAAACTTCTTTCAAATGGCAGGTTCTGATTTTTCTTGTACTAGGGAACTGACACCCCCAAAGCAGGCACACAGTCAAAACGGAATTCTTCATGGAAATATAAATTACTGGGTACAGACAGTTAAGAGCTGAAGTTCTTTGGAAACTGGCTGTTTAAATATACAACTACTGAAATCTCCAAATTGTAGTTGGAAAAGGGGTAGGGGGCAGGGAAGAGGGCATTTTAATTATGATAGCTAGGAATTTTTATAGAGGAAGATAACTTGGGAACAGGAGCATCAAAAATCTGGCCAGCAGAGCAGATCCATCCAGTCCACTCAGCTATTAGAAACTGGGGGTGTTGCCAGCAGAGGGAGTGACCTGGCACAGAAAGCAACTGCCTGGCCCGCAGTGGCCAGTGCTACCACCACTGCCTCCTTGAGCCCCAGGGCCCCAAGGGGTCCCATGGTCCAGATCCAGTCTGGGGCATCAGGCTAGTTTGACACCCCTGCTCTTCAAGATGCGTTTAATTTCTGGCTGACAGGTGGAGACACCCCAGCTCCCAGATGGTGCACAGCGCCCTGCAGAGCCGCACCGCACCGCACCTGTGCAATGCAGCAGTTGCCGCTTTGGCGCCAAGTGGGATGGGGGGTGGGAGGGGGGTGTTCCCCACTGTCCCCCTCTGCCCCGTGCTGCGTGGGAAGGCTCTGCCACGAGCCCCCAATCGTTGCTGCTTCAGCTGGTGAGCGTGGGGCTTTTTTTTTTTTTTTTTTTTTTTTTAAAGTGCTGGGAGGCTGGGGCCAGGCAGGGGATGGAGCTAGATTCACTTATGTCTACAGAAATAATGGAATACAAGAAGTTTGACTGCCTTAAAAAATAAGACAATTAACTTATGTCATTGGTAGATTAGAGGAACTAATTTATCTCAAACCTTTTCCGTCTTTCACAGGTATGACTTACCTTTGCTTCCATACTGTTCCAGAGGCAAATCGTAAGGAACAGGAAAAGATGCCACTGACTCTTGATTTTCTGAAAAAAAATTCTCCTTCACATGGAAGTAATCTGTATCCAACTGCTGTGGAAAAATACACAGAAAGAAATGAGAGAGATGCATTCGCTTTGTGCAAATAAAATGCTGTTTCAAGGAAAAGTCTCCCTCACCAATGACCAGCGTAGTTTTAAAAGAAGTTTGCTTCTCTCTTTTGGGCATGAAGTAAAATATCAAAACATCCCCCAACCTTAGAAGTCCAGACTTGCTTCTCTCCTCTCTTCCCCCATCAGCTTGGCATTGATCCTCCTAGTCTCTTAAGCCTCTGCCAACTCTACCAATCCAACTCCATACTCAGAAGCAAGGCCCTAAGCCCAATTTTCCATACTATCTAGGTAACTGCAATTAAACTGCCTGATACACTTGTAGGAACTAGAATAGGCAGTGTATCCCATCATAACACGGGGAGATGTTTTGAAAAACATGTAGAAGGCTGGACCTTCCTCAAGGGAACAACTTTCTATTTTATTTTTTAATGAATTATTCAAAACTAGGCCCAACCAAAATGTTGAGGACCTTTAAATGCATATGAGCATAACATAATTTAGTTTATTAACTGAAAAAACTGAAGCCTTAAAAGGACTGAAGACTATACTAATCCAAAAGTATTTCTAAGCCTAAAAATAAACCTCCAAGCTCTGCAGAACACACAGCTCTCTACAAAAGCCTTAAGTAAATTCTGTCATGTGTCTTCATCAGAGCTGTAGTGTCTGTTAGCCTTTGGCAAATGGCTTCGTTCCCTGACTTTTGCTAGATTCTGGATTAATTGACTGTGTAATAGTACAAGCAAACAAGGCAAGAAGGTAGGAGCTCAGGCCTTCCTTAAGAACAAGTGAAAACATAGCTTTCCACATAGGGAGAAAATAAAAAAAGGCACTGGCCGGATAACTGTGGGCACTAAATTACATTTTTAGGGCCTACTCTAGGACCTTTAAATTTAGTGGGAGTTTGGCCAATAACTTCAAACTTAGACTTTGGCTCCAAATATAAATTAACCTAAATGCAAAGGACTGACTGACAAAGAACTTCCAATTTAATACCAATCAACTTCTGTATATGTAAGATTATAAGAAAGCTGGTATCAGGCACATATGAAAATGTTCAGTTGGATTACAGAGCAAAAAAGAGAGAAGTCAGATACCTAACTATTGCATTATGAAAGATTTTGTGGCAAGCAAGTCTTGATTGTTTTCACCTTCAGGAGACTTCTACTGTTAGGGCTCGAGAAAATTTAAGCTGCAATGCAAGTGAGCTCAAGTTCATAAATCAGGGCTGGAGCAGAACAATGGCATCTAAAATATCCTTAGGATTTCCTAGTTCATAGAAAGTGGAGAGCCTACAACCAGACTTTTTACATACAACCCCTCTCACCAACAGATCTATTAGTATTAGTTCTACTGTCTTTTTTTTAATTGGGTGGGATCAAGTTGCAATCATTAACAACATTTTTAATTGCAAGCTGCGATAGGTCCAATCAAATCACATAATTCAGGACACAAGCTGACTGACTGTAGAATTCTCTCACACCCTCCACATATAGTATCACATAGTTGGCTAGATCAAGGATGTCAAACTTTCAGTCACGTGAGCCAGATGAGGGGTACAGAGCTGGTCTGCAGGCTGGACTGGCCCACATACTAGCTTTGCATACTGGATTCAGCATGCAGGGTTCTTCTGGTGCTGGTACTGAATGCAGTGTGTACCCTGGCCTCGATTGCAACATGCAGCAGGCCTTGGCCCAGTGCATGGCATGCCAAGCTGGTCCAGGGCATGCAGTGTACATGGCAGGCAAAGCCAGTCTGGGACACGTGCTTCGTGTGGTGCCCACACTAGATAGGCCCTGCATACTGGATTTGGCAGATGGAGCCAGGTTCTGGGCCCAATGTGAACCAGCCCCCAATCTACTGTCCAGGGCTGGTCTGACATAGGCAGTGCATGCCCTGGCCTAGCCCTGTGCTGCATACAGTGCATATGTCACCTTCAGTTTAGTGTACTCCATGCAACATATAAGGCTGGAACTGGTATGTGCTGTATGCAGCATGTGGGGCCAGTCAGACCCACAGGCAGCATGATAAGGCTCCAAGGCCGGTATCCAGCCTACAGGCTGCATTTTTGACACCCCTGCGCTAGGTGAATTTGGAAGTCTTTAAAATTCCTCTGGTACATCAGATAGCGGTTTCTGACTATCATGATACAGAACAAGAGATTAATAGTCTGACCAGTACTAGCAATGATATAGTTTCATCCATATGACCTCAGACCACAAGGAGAAATGCAGTTTGAAATTTGAAAAATAACTGCCCAATAGAGTTGCTCAAGTAAACCAGCCCAGCAATTTGAACCAATTCAAATAAACTCTGAACAAAAAAAGCATTCTGCCAGCACCTCTGTTGCACACTGGAGCTTAAAACAGTGCTTCTGAAGCAAGCAAGCAAATAGAATAATGCATATAATAAACAAACATGCAGTATTTAACCTTCTAGGATTTATTGTTGATGTCTTCTTTACCTCTGACCTTCCTTCTTAATTCCTTTATTTCTCTAACTCCTCTATTACCTGTCTCTTTCCTTTTGTCTTTAAAAAGATTAATTTCCTTTTAAGATAAGCCGGGAAGCATTTTTCTGTTCTGTATTGTCTTGTCCTGTTACATTATGTTTTATCTTTGCTTCTCTTTTTTCCAGGCTTATCCTCATTTCTAGCACACTGCTTTGCACTTCTCTTCCTCGTCTTTCTCTGTATTCCTTCATAGTCACACTTGCACATTTACTTTGCTTTGAAAGTCACTCTTCTTGCTGTCTCCTTTCCCCTTTTCTGTAAGGTTCCATTAAAGTACTTATCTGTAAAACAGTAAACCAATAGGACTCTCCAGCCTCAAAAATACTACTTTTTTCTACACAGCATCCTAGAGCAAAGAAAGTATGTGAACTAGACCAGTGATTTCAACTTTTTTTTTCATTTGTGGACCCTTAAAATTTTTCTGAATGGAGGTGTGGACCCCTTTGAATTGTAAGTGTGGGGAGTCGCATACATTTGACTGATCATAGTCATCTTTCATGACCCCTTTCATGACCCATGTCCACATTGTCTGTGGACCCCAAGGAGTCCACATACCACGGGTTGAAAACTACTGAACTAGGCCAACATACTCAAGGGTGAGATTGCCATGCTCTTGAGGTCACTTTCATACACCTCTATTTTCATATTAAACATTTGTATATTTCTGATAACTTGATGAAAATTTGTAAGTATATCAGTTCTTTTTGCATGTACTACTTTGACTGCCAAATTCTATCAGATTGAAATTGTTTTCCAAAATTTATGAAGATATTATGCTTTGAGGACTGGGTCTTAGTCCAGTGCACTCCTCCTGCAGACTAGGAAAAATAGGTCAGATGGTTGCTCTCCTCAACAGAGAAGCAGCTGTCATCATTTACAACATTTACTACTTAGAGCAAAATCAGGTTGGTGCCAACAGCAGATCACAAACTTCTCTTGATTAAAAAAAAAAAAAAAAAAAAAAAAAATGCTCCTGTCTTTTCCAAAAGTTAATACAGATGTATTTCCCTTTCTGTTTCCCTTTTACTCTGTCCCAGGGGGTACAAGCATGGGGGAGAAAGGAGCCCTGCCCATGGGGGAACCTGGGACAGGGGTAACCCAACCCCAAAGGAAAAACCCTGGAAAAGGAAAAGCTTACCTGCTCTAGGACGCTGGGAGGAAATGCCCATGTGGTTTATTAGGCATGCCCATGCGGTTTATTAGCCACGCTTATCTACAGCTGGAGCCAGGTGACGTCAGCAGGAGACGCCGCCCGGCAGAAATAAAAGCCGGCTCCGAGAATGAGCGAGTGGGGACGCTGGGAGCAGGAGAGGCTGCAAGCATCACACACGCCGGTAGCACCCAGCACCGGCAGAATCAATGAGATCCGATGCGGAGGCAGGCGTCAGTGGCAGCAGAGGCTGCGAGAGCGTCCTGCATCGGCTGCAGGCGGCACTGGTGCGCGGGACCAGAGGCGGCTCAGAGAGGAGCCGAAGACCTCAGCTGGGGTGAGGACGCGGAACCGTGTCAGGGAGATGCGCTGGACTCAGGCTAGAGTTCAGGGGGAAGAAGGGCTGTCTAGCCTGCCAACCCTCTCCTTCTTCAGTCTTTTCCTTTTTTTTTTTTTTTTTTAATGATTTTTTGCTGGTGTCCAGTTTTCTGGAGCGGTTCCTTTTTCTTGTTCTCTTTCTTTTTTCCTTACATTGGCATAGGTTCTTGTTGATTACTTTGTTGTCTATTGTTCTTGAGGTTTCAGCAAGGGAACACAGGCAGTGCCAAGGGACAACGGTAGCATACGGAGTCAACTAGAATCATCAGGCTCACCAGAGAGATGTCGCCAAGAGTGGAACATCCAGAGGCCCCAGTGTCCAAACGAAACAAAAGTAGAACCAACAGAAGAGAAAGGGGAGTGAAGGTCTGGGACTGACATCACCAGAGGGCAAGCCACATAAAGATTCTGAGGCTCATCTTGAGGGCTGGTGTATGGATGGGGTGTAGGAGAGGTGAAGCCCCATGTACATCCGTCAGGGGACGCGACAACTCTGAAGGTACTCTCAACGGGAGACCCTTCCACTGAAGATCCATCCAAAGTTGTGGCAGGCGAGTTTTGGGGTTCTGCCCAAAGTGATCGAGGGCCTCCCCAGAGGTCGCACGAAGCCCCATTGTATCCAACACCAGGCGCACGTGCCAAAGTGGCGCAGGAGTGGCTAATCAAACTGAAATGGGCACAAAGTAGGGCATTGGCTGGGAAGTGGCAGGGAGACCCAGATATTGAAGAACACAGCAACATGCAACCCGCGACCATGACTTCTCCGGATGTCCTAGGTCAAAACCTACAAGCCCTGACCCAGATCCTGGATTCCCAACAGCAAATGATGGACTGACAGCAGGATTGGCTGCAGCACAGCCTGGCTTCCTTCAAAATGCTGAAGAAGACTTGAGATGATGACCTGGAGGCCTACATCAAGGCTTTCTAACACCGTACCGTAATAACTAGGCTCAATAAAGGATATTGGGCAAGTCAAGTAGGCGCACTTGTGGTGGGCAACGCCCAGGCTGCATACCGGGCTCTCCCGAGGGACGAAGCCCCCAGTTACGAGCAAGTGAAAACAGCTACGTTGTATAGACTGGAAATCAACCCGGAACATTACCGCAAGCTGTTTCGGGCAAAGAAAGGGCCGGAAGAGAGGCGGCCCAGGATATTATTACAGTTGCTATGGGACCTCTTGAATAAACGGGTGAATCCTGCGGTGCATGTTAGAGATGCTCTAGCAGATCAGATCCTCTTGGAGCAATTCCAAAAAGGGCTTAGAAGGACGAACGCAACGTTGGGCTCGTCAGCATTCCCCACACACGTGCAATGAGGCCTTGAAGCTGGCAGAGGCCTTTGTAACATCAGAAGTGGGTTACCCCCGGGAAAAACAAAATCCAGGACCTACAGCTCCATTACCAAGGGAACCTGATTGGAGACGGCCACCCAGTTGAGGGGCAACAAAAGAAACAATATGCTTCCGGTGAGGGAGAAACAGGCACTTCGAGAGATTGCTCTAGCAGTTCCACAGAGCGATGGCACCCAGATAGCATCCCGAGAATGCAGGTTAAGGGGTGGAGAGAGCAGGAGACAAATGAACCCATGGATTGCAGCCATGCAGCCAGGGGAGATGGTGCGACTTGGGGATGGCCTGTGGTGAAAGACTGGGTAGAAGGCCGCCCTGTACAGGCCACATTGGATTCAGGGTGCACTCAGTCCCTAGTGAGGGCTGATCTGGCGAGGCCCCAAAGGGATCAGAGAGCCAACCCAGTAAAGGTGGCGTGTCTCCACGGAAAAACAAAACGGATCGACCGCCAGTGGATACAACTTCAGGTGATGGAGCACCAGGGGGAACTACTGGTAGGTGTGGTACCCCAGTTGACCTGCGATATGATGTTAGGGCGAGACTGTGCACCGAACTATGATACCCTGAATAGAGTCTGTGACACTGAAGCTGAATGTAGGAAGATCCAGAACTGTGAAGGATGGCTGGACGAACTTGAGGAAAGTGAGAGGTCTGCCGACGAGTCAGACGAGGCAGACCTCTGCAATATAGCAAGATGCCTGGAGTTTCGGGAAGCCCAAGAAGAAGATCACAAACTTTGGATGCTCATAATGCAGGCCCACGACACCAGGGACAGCTCGGCACTGATACTGATTGAAACCCCACGATTTGAGGTAAGAAATCAACTTTTGTATTGCGTGAAACACAGTAGGCCGGGTGAATCTGAAGGAACACAGTTGGTGGTTCCCAGCTGGTTCCGCCAAGTTATATGGCAATTGGCTCATTCCAGTCCCACAGGGGGGCATCTGGGTTGAGACAAAACCATTGCAAGGGTGACTCGGTGGTTTTTTTGGTCTGGGTTGGGGGAGGATATCACTCACCAGTGCACAGCCTGCCCCGAGTGCCAGAAGACGAGGGAGGACCACCCAGCATGGGCCCACTTCAACCAATGCCTGTCATCGACATTCCCTTTTCAAGGATAGCTATGGATGTGGTAGGACCCATTCTCCACAGCAGCGCTGGGCTCCAATATATATTAGCATTAGTGGACTACGCCACACGGTATCCCGAAGCGGTGCCACTTTGAGCAGTGACTGCCTCACGGATAGCGGAAGAGCTCATTAAATGGATAGCCAGGATGGAGATACCAAAAGAAATACCAACTAATCAAGGGCAGAATTTTATGTCCGGGGAGCTATGAGTGGTATGCCGTACACTTGGGATAAAGCATCTTTGCACCTCGGTATACCACCCCCAGACTAATGGCCTAGTACAGCGCCTCAACGGAACTATAGAATGGATACTACGTCAATGCATATGACGAAAATGGGACTTGCTTCTCCCGCTAGTATTATTCACAATCTGGGACACTCCACAGGATTCAACGAAATACTCTCCCTTTGAACTGGTACTAGGACATCGTCCGAGGGGCCTCCTCCAAGCCCTAATGAAAGACTGGGAACAGGATGCGGGAAACTCGAGAGAGCTGACAGCTTACCAGCAAGAGTTCCAACAGAGGGTCCGAGTGGCCCAGGACCTGGACAAAGATAATATACAAGAAGCACAACTTCACCAAAAGGAAAGATATGACAGTCGTGCCAAGGAGAGAGAATTTGAACCCGGACAGAGGGTGTTGGTGCTTCTGCCCACATCCACAAGTAAGCTACCGACTCAGTGGCAGGGACTGTTTGAAGTAACTCGCAGGGTCGGACCTGTGGATTATGAGGCCTACTGGCCGGGTCACATACAAGGGAGGCAGATTTACCACGTAAATCTCCTGCGGGAGTGGCGGGAACCCGAGGGATAGGCCACTTTTACAGAAGCAGATACTGAAGACCTCGGGCCGCAAGGGATGACTAAGGAGGAAGGGGCAGTTAAGGCAGAAAGTCAGATCCAAATAGGCAAAGAATTGTTGATGCCCCAAAGGTGCGAAATGCAGGCATTGGTGAGGGAGTTTCGAGATGTATTCCATGAGGAACCCAGATGGGTCTGGACCACCTACCATTCAATAAAAACACCGCTGGGGGCCATAGTATGGGAGAAGTGGCGGCCAAAGTCATGGCATGTGAGTTTTGGGGTTCTCCCCAAAGTGATCGAGGGCCTCCCCAGAGGTTGTACCAGAAGCACGCGCCAAAGTGGCGTGGGAGTGGATAATCGAACTGAGACAGGCACATACTCCCTCCTGTTTTCTCACCCTCAACACACAGGCTAAAATGAAGATTTCTGCACCCATATCTCCTTGGTAAGCTTTCATGCATAGAAAGAACTTTTGTGGGAGAATATGAGGAAATGGTATACGGTTTCTATGGGAACAAAATTAAGGAAATCTCTCATTCCATTCCTGGAAAGCCTTGGGAGGTACCAAAGAGGAACGAAACAGTAACAGAGAATTCTACTTGGGTAATGCAGAAGCAGGATAGCCCATCAATACCACTTCATGAGTTTGACAATGAATTGGTAAGGTAGACTTGAGACCAACTTGCAGTACAGGCATCTTTTAAATCAAATTCACAGAGGAATTATCTTGCTGGGTCCTACTAGAAGAAAAGGTTGAGGGCAAGCAATTCTCACAAAGTATAAAAACAGAATCAACTTGAATGGCAACTGAATTCCCTATTCAATTATAAATCTGCCATGCTATTATATTAGATAATGATACTATTTCTATGCAATCAGGAGGAAGTAACTGAATACCACTGTGTACTATTTATTGGTGAACTGTCTGTTTAATGGTAACCACCTATATAAATGCAATCTTATGCCACAGAGTCTAGATTAATCTGAGAATATCACAGAATCCATTGAAAAGGTGTTCAGATTGCACATTGTCTTCAATGCTGTGTAAATAAAAGTTATTGTACAGAATAAGCAAGAATCATTTGGAGACTTACTGTCACCTTTAGGGTAGATTCAAACTTTCCTTTTTTAGCATATAGGAAGGTACTGACACAAATGTTCAGAATTCAGGAAATAAACACATTAGAGACATATATTTTAAGCTTCTTTCCCATGAATTTTATATTAATCATCATTTTTAAAGCCCACGTGGTGGCTAACACAATTCACAAGTGTGATTAAAGCCACATTTAATTATCTGTCCCTCAGAATAGGGTTAAATAGTAATTGAAAAATCATTAGTGCTTGGCATCTCTTTTCAATGGCTTTGCTCAGTTGAATCATATTCTCTTTTAAACAGTCAGAACAGCTCAAACATCACAAAATCCATACATCAACTTTTTACTCACTTTTAAAACACTGTGATCTGGGCAGTATCAAACAGATACCAAGGAAGTAGCTTTTTCCACTGGGACAGAAAGGGTTAGCACTAAGATGGGTCAGCTCCAGAGGTGGAAGATTTACCATTTGCACAAAATCCTATGGAATAGGGGCTTGCAATATATGGCTGGTGGAAAGGACCTGGCCCACAGAGACAGAGGGGCTTCAAAAGAATTCTGGCAGCAGGTGACTTTGAAAGCACCCGTGCTGAGGCCAGGCAGCTGGAAAATATACCTACACCATAGCTGTGGCTCCAAAAAGGTTGTCAGTGCTGTTGAAGGCAGCTCATGGGGTATCTATGACCAAATGGTATAGATTTGTGATGATCAACTTGTCATCTTGGATGACTGGTAGTACATGACGTGTTTGCTGGTGACCTGGTATAACCAGCCCTAACCCCTTGCTATTACCTTCTGATCTATAGCAGGGGTGTCTGACCCATTTGGCCCTGCAGGCTGGATCTGAACCAGGGAACGTCTCATAGGCTGTATGATCCATCTGCAGCAGCGAGCTGTTGGCACATGCTACACAGGCATGGCTCCAGAACCCAGGGGGTGAATGACACTGCTGCTCACCCCACTCTTCTCCTGTCACTGATTTTAGTCACTAACATAGAAGACCCTAAGTTCAGGGATGGGCAGGGAGAAGTGGCGACAAGCAGTGGCAGCATTCACCTCAGGGTTTCAGAGCTGTACCACTGCAGTGGCTGAAGCAGCAATGCCACCAAGCCCTGCGGACTGCAATTTAACCCTTTGCTGCCTGTTGCACAGTCTCACTCTAGAGCAATGAGTATTAAACAAAATCCAGCGTTAATCTTCAGAATGATGATGATCCTGGATGCCTGCAAAGCAGCTGAAAAAACAAGAGGTACCAGAACAGCCCCCAACAGCAGTTAATGAAAAGGAGGAATAAAACCAAAACTGTTCTTTCGGACTGGATATACCAATGAAACAATATAAAGTAGCTTTTTACTTAACGTTGCTTTGTCCTATAAAAAAATGCTTTAGTTACCATAGCATGTTGTGCATGCAGACATGGGAGGGCTGGTTGTTCATGAATTACTCAAGGAAGTAATAGTCAGTTTTAGGAAAGTTTGAGAAACCTCTGATTTAAACAATTTATCCTAGAGCTATGTCTAGAAAATGCACCAGGTAAAAGCAGCAGAAATATTAATACATATTAGTTTTTGCGAGTTAGTTGACTTCCTGAAAAAATATCAGATATAGTAACTGATTATTTAATTATACCTCATATAAACATCAGGTCCCTGATGAGAACAGTTATCTAAACAGATACACTGATTATCTCTAACTGATAAATTCTTCCTCACACATCACTTGAAGAATGAAAAGTAGCTGCATTCAGAATGCTAAATCATTAGACAAATAAACACAACATGGATTAAATAAAATCTGTGCAGGTTCAGTCTACCTTTAATCCTAGCTGCTACACGTCAGGATTAAAAAATATTTATAATTCCAGAAATATGAAAGAAAATTAAACTAGGTAACATAAAAAAAAATTAAAGGAGCTTTTAGCAAGAGATATATGTATGAACATTTGAATTACTGGAGTTACTTGCACTTTGGTCTTATTTTCTCACAAATACACACACAGTAAAGAGTAGATGCAAGTCATATACACAACACAGTAAACCTCAGTACAACAACGTATGCAGGAGAGTGTTGATTTATAAAGAGAAAGAACAGAGCAGAGAAAAAATAAAACAAAAAGGAAAGAAAAGAAAGCATTCTGAATCTACTGGTAGTAAAATGCCTTTGTATTGCACCCAGTTTAACAGGATCAATACTTTTCACAAAGAGTGATGGATTCCAAGTGGCTATTCTTCAAATATATCTAAACTAGCTGTTAGCCTCGGATGAATAATTTCTAATCTAGTCTTTGAATGCCAGTCACACAAAAGGCTAATCTAACACAGAGTACTTTGTCAAATAAGATAAAGCCCACTAAATAATCAGATACTGTTACTGAGAAAAATATGATGGACCATGACACAAGCTGCCATTTTTCCATAAAGATGGAAGTGGGCTGGTAGATTGGATAAAATGAAGCCTGAATAGCTGTCACACTTATGTCATTACTCGTCAGGATAGGATGAGTATTTTCCATCTATGATATGTTGGCAACATATCTACTAAGTGCTTAGTAGATTAGATGGAATAGATGGCTCATTTCCCCTGCTTATGGTAATATGGGATTGCTGTGGGGTAGAATTGTAGTGGGAGTTAGAAAGGTGGTTGATGTTGTGGATGTCATTTTGATTATGAATGGGAAAGCTTTGTCATCCAGGAAGTTTTTTGGAGGATTTCCTAAAGTTAATCAGACTTGAGATTCATCTAGTCTCTGGAAATTCATTGCAAAAGGAGATTCCTTTAAGACAAGGGCAGGCAAAATCCAGCCCACCAGGCCATTCTATCCAACCTGCAGGGCTTCAAAACATTTTTAGAAAATTAATATTTATCTGCCCCTGACTGCCTGTCAGAGATAACAGGAGTCAGCGGCAGTAGGACCCAGGGGGACCCAGCAACAGGACTAAGCAGCTGAAGCAGCAAGGTTGGCCTGGCTCTGCCCCACCCCCAGCAGGAAGTCTCTGCCTAGCTGTTACTGCCTACCTGCACCAGAGGAAAATTCAGATAAGAAAGAAGGGGGCAAGGAGGCAGGGGAGGACTGCAGGTTAACTCTCAGTCCCCCAGCATCCCAGGATGCTTTGCACCTTCCCCAAAACCCCCATGGCAGGGTGCGTGGGCTAGCCTTGGCCCAAGCTGTCCGTTGCAGGCAAGCAGGGAGGTGTGTTTCCTCCCCACCCCCAGCTTCTGGTCTGAGCTACTGCAGGCATGTAGCTACATTTTCAGAATCAAAAATGAATGTCTGTTCATTTCCTTATCAGTTCAATCTACACAGCTCAGACTAACTAATCAATTCAGCTTCAGCATTTCTGAATGTCTGTACAAAGTCAAAGTGGTCACCCCATAGGAATGAGAACCTTCAAGGGTTAGTAACTTTCCACTGTGCCTCATCTTAGTAGTACGTAAAACAGCTCTGACAGCAGATGGGGGATTCCACACAGAAAGCCATTCAACAAAATACTGTATTTTTTCACATAAAACACATCTGCAAATAAAACATACACCTTGTTGTTCTAAGACAGAAAGTAGGAAATAAGAGACTTATCTAGAGTCCTGTCTGACTGTGTGAAATAGAGCAAGCCCTCCTGGGAACACAGAGTGCCCAGGACACGGTATCCCAGAAGGCAGTCTGTGTGAGGCAGCAGCAAGCAAGAACTTCCTGCCATACCAGGAAATGCCTAGTGCCTCACCCAGACTGCCTCCTGGGATGCCACACATCCTGGACACACTATAGCTGCTTATAGACATAACCCCCCTCCACCCACCTCAAAATGGTGCTTTACTTTAAACTTGGCACACCCCTGCGCCAAACCCATCACATACCCAGAAGAGGCATCGCATAGTTTGACTTGGCTCGCCCAAAGCTTATATAGATCAGGTACATCAGTGGGGCTTTTTTGGCACTTTTATCTAATAGCCGATTGAATCAGCTTTAGATAAAAGTGCCTAAAAGCCCTGCTGAAGTGTGCAATCTATACAGATGCTGCAGAGCCAGGTCGATTTAACGCAGTGTTTCCCGGTAAAACATGATTTTTTTGTTTTTTTTCCACGTTTGTCAGCAGCCTATATTCCCAAGAGGACTTGCTCTGTCGCACATGGCTAGGCCCCAGACCTTTGCAAGGGCAGCAGCAGGACTCAGTTCTTTACTGTAAGTATCTCTTTATATTAGTTCCTGTAAATAAGTGGGCAAGGTTTTTCATAGACTTCATAGATTTCATAGACATCAGGGCTGGAAGGGACCTCGGAAGATCATCGAGTCCAGCCCCCCGCCCAAAGGGCAGGAAGTCAGCTGGGGTCATAGGATCCCAGCAAGATAAGCATCCAGTTTCATCTTGAAGGTGTTCAATGTAGGCACTTGAACTACCTCCGGTGGCAGGCTGTTCCAGACCTTGGGGGCTCGGACAGTAAAGAAGTTCTTCCTTATGTCCAGCCTGAAACGATCTTGAAGTAGTTTGTGACCATTCGACCTTGTCATCCCTTGGGGCGCTCTGGTGAACAAACGTTCCCCCAGATGCTGGGGGTCACCCCTGATAAACTTGTAGGTGGCCATCAGATCACCCCTGAGCCTGCGCTTTGTCAGGCTAAAGAGCCCCAGGGCTCTCAGCCTGTCATCGTAGGGTCTGCTTCCCTGACCTCTGATCATGCGCGTGGCTCTTCTCTGGACTCTCTCAAGCTTCTCCACATCCTTTTTGAATTGTGGAGCCTAAAACTGGACACAGTACTCCAGCTGCGGCCTCACTAAGGCCGAGTACAGGGGGAGAATGACGTCCCGGGATTTGCTTGAGAAGCATCTATGGATGCAAGCCAGCGTTTTGGTCGCTTTACTAGCCGCCGCATCGCATTGCAGGCTCATGTTCATCTTAGGTTCTTGGAATAGATGTGATATCTTTTATTAGACCAACTGAGTAGTTGGAAAAGAGTTCTTGGCAAGCTTTTGGGCGCAGTCACCCTTCTTCAGGCATTGGAAGTCTCTGCTGTTCTGAAACGCCAAGAAATAAAAGAAGCTAAAATTGTGGCAGGATGTCAGTGAAAACGTAAATAGGTAGAAATTAGGAAAACAAAAGGTAAGGGGACGGAGGGAAAAGGAGGGGGGGGGGGGGGGGGGGAGAAGGGGAAAGAGAGCAGGGGAAAAGAAAAATAAAGCCTGAAGGGAGGCATTACAGTGATAGAATACAAGGTAGAAAAGAGGCTGTCAATGAAAAGGAAAATAGTAGGAGATCAGGAAAAAAAGGTCTGAGAGAAATTTTTACCTTCTCCCTAAAATCCACAAACAAGGAAACCCAGAAGACCTATCATTTCAAACCATGGAACCCTAACTGAAGAAAGATCAGGTTTCATCAAATCCATCTTAAAACCGCTTGTCAGCCAAAGACTGATTTTCATCCAAGATACAACTAACTTCCTGCAAAAACTAAAAAATATAGACCACCTTCTCAGCAATACCTTCCTAGCCACCATGGATGTCACTAGTCTATACACCAACATCCCACACCAGGATGGCATCCAAGCCTGCCTCAAATATGCACAAGAACAAGATTACAACTGAGTACAGACCTCAGGATATCACTGAACTCATACTTCATCCTTACACACAACAACTTCAGTTTCAACAACCAACACTTCTTCCAGGCTATGGGCACAGCTACGGGTACCAAAATGGGCCCACAATATGCCAACCTTTTTATGGCCCACCTAGAAGACGACTTAATGTCATCTATGCATCTCAGGTACATCTTCATCATTTGGACCGAAAGCCTGCAGTCTGATTGATTTCCACCAAAAATTCAACTATCACCACTCCTCCAGACTATTGCTTGAATACTCTAACACCAGCATTTTCTTTTCAGACACCATGATCAATATCCAACATGGTAAAATTCAAAGCACCATATCTAAGAAACTCACAGACCAACATACACATCTACACAGAACAAGCAATCACCCTAAACACACCAAGAAAGCTGTAATATATGGCCAAGCTCTCCGATACCACCACATTTGCAGCAAGGGGATACCTGTGACCACCACCTCACAAATCTCAAAAGGGCCTTCACCCAACAAGGACACTCCTCCAGAGAGATAGATCACACTTTTGAAAGAGCCACCTGGATACCATGTGAAGATTTGATGCAGTACAAAAAGAAAATCGCCATAACTCACACACCATTAGTGATGACATATCACCCTTCCCTGGAACCAATACAGAAAATCCTCAAACAATTGCAACCCATACTAGAAGACGACCCAATTCTTAAAGAGATCTTTCCAGAACCACCTATCCTAGCCTGCAAACAAGCACCTAACTTTACTAACCTCATCACCAGAAGCAAACTCCCTATGACCTAAACCACACCAGATGGATGCAGACCATGCCAGGACAAGAAATGGAAAGCCTGCCAACATATCTCCACCACCCCCATTATAACTGCACCCCACAACAGAGCCATCAGCATTCCCGGATCTTACAGCTGTACCTCCACAAATGTTACACATCTCATACACTGCACCAAATGCCCTGATGGAAAATATGTTGGAGAAACCAAACAACTGCACACCAGAATGAATGCACTCCGAAAATCTATCAAATACGTGAATACTCAATTACCTGTGGATGCACACGTCTCACAAGACAATCACTCCCTTTCCAATCTGTCAATTCTAAACCTCAAAGGGAACTTACAAAACACCTTCCATAGACGGGCCTACAAACTTCAATTCATAAATCTACTCGATACAAAAAAATCAAGGATTCAATATAGACATTGGTTTTATGACACATTATAACCTGCCTGACATCTGAGTCACCAGGTACCTGCCTCACCTGACCTCTTACATTTTTCTTTTCCCCCTTTTCTCCCCTCCCCCAATTTTCTGCCCTTTGTCTTCCTGATTTCCTATTATTTCCTTCTTTATTGAGAACCTCTTTCTTACCCTGTATTATTTCCTCAGTAATATTTCCCTTCGGCCTATCTTTTCCTTTGCTTTCTTCTCCCTCTCTCCCTTGCTTCAGCTTTTGTTTCTCTTTTTAACCTATTTATATTTTCACTACATCCTCTCACACTTTGAACTTCTCTCAGTCCTGTTTTCCTGATCTCCTATTTTCCTTTTCACTGACAGCCTCTTTTCTACCTTGTACTTCATCACTGTAATGCCTCCCTTCAGCCTTTTTTTCTTTTCCTCTGCTCTCTTCCCCTTCCCCTTCTGCTTTACCTCTTGTCTTTCTAATTTTTACCTATTTACATTTTCTCTGACATCCTGCCACACTTTTAGCTTCTCTCATTTCTTGGAGTCTCAGAACAGCAGAGACTCCCTACGCCTGAAGAAGGGTGACTGTGCTGAAAGCTGTCCAAGAACACTGCTACAACCAAAAACCCTGTAAATAAGTGGTTGTTTCCATATCACAAACCTCATCAAGACAGGAAGATAGGAAAGTAGGGCTAGAAAGGACCTCATAAGGTCTAGTCAAGCTATCTGCTCAAGGTAGGATTGTCCCTGACTAAACCATCCCAGCTAAGTGTCTACCTAATCTGCTTTTTAAAGTTTTCATGGAGATTTCCACAGCTCTCTATATAGTCTGTTCTAATGACTGACCACTCTCATAGTTAGAAAGTTCCCCCTAATTTCCAGCCTAAATTTTGCCTGCAGCAGCTTGAGGCCATTGCTTTAGTCCTGTCCCCTTTAGCCACAGAGAAAAGACCATCTCTACACTTTCTATAATCACCCTACAGGTATCTGAAATCCCACTGTTAGGCTTTTCTTTATGCTAAATAACCCTAGTTCGTTCAGCCTTTTCTAATAAACCTTGCCTCTGAGGCCTCTAATGATTTTGTTGCCCTGCCCTTGACTCTTCAAATTGTCCACATCCTTCCTAAAGTCTGGAAGGATGTCCAAAACTGGACAAAGTACTCCAAGTGAAGTGTAAGAAATGCTAAATAGACCAAAAGAAACACTTTCCTTCATTTGCAAGTAATGCTCCTATTAATACAACCCAGTATGCTACTGGCATTTTTACAACAGCATACTATTTGCTCATATTCATCAGCTTATGGTCCACCATAACCCCCGCGTTTTTCTTTGCAGTACTACAGCCTAGCCAGGAATTCCCTAGTCTGTACAGGTGCATGTGGTTATTCCATTCCAGGTGAAGGACTTTGCACTTGTCCTTAATGAATCTCATCTCTTTGATGGCTAGCCATTTCTCCAGCATACCCAGGTCATTCTGGATCCCAGCCCTGCCCCCTGGGGTTGTCTGCAACTCCACCAAACTTGGTGTCATTTGCAAATTTGCCAAATATGTATTCAATTTCATCATCCAAATAATTAATGGAGATGTTGAACAATACTGGATCTGGGACAGACCCCTGGGGAGCCCCACTTGATACCTCCTCCCAAATAGATATTGAAGGCTAATCATTGAGTTTGATGCTCCAACCAGTTATGTATCCACCTTACAATACTTCCACTTAGTCTGTATTTCCTTAGCTTGCTAATGAGAATGTCATGGGAGATGGCATAAAAAACCTTGATAAAGTCAAGGTATACCACACATCCAGTGCTCTCCCCTCATCCACAGAGACTATCACCTTATCATAGAAGGAAATTAAATTGGTCAGGCATGCCTTGCTCCTTTTAAATCCATGCTGACTGTTCCTGAGCACCTTTAAGTGTTTTGCAATGGATTCCATGAGGAACTGCTCCTGGATCTTTCTGGGCATAGAAGTCAAATTGACTGATCTGTAGTTCCCTGAATTCCCCTTCTTATAGATGGGCACTATATATATCCCTTATCCAGTCATGTGGGACCTCACCTGACCTCTATGAGTTCTCAGACGATAGCCCAATAGACACTTTCTATTATAGTGAAAGAATCTTTATGAAAAATCCCATGGGCTGTATTAGCATTACTCACCAAAGTAAGTTTGAATATGGCAGGTAGCTCCATAAAGCTCAGATCAAGGACAGAGGGGCAGAAAAGAAGTGAGACCTATCTAAGGAGGAGTTCTTCACTTATTTTCAGAATACACACACCATCTTTACAGGGATGGTCATGTGGATGCCTCTCTTATGCTCTCAGTCATGCAGATCAGTTCCTCACCCATTTACATAACATCCCTTGGCTACTCCAGAGCTCTGTTGAGAAGTTCACCAGATTTGGATCCCAAAATTGCCTGGCATATGCTGGGTCTATCTGGATCACAGAACCTACTTCTTGCCTCAACTTTCTTAGGACCCATGGTATCATGGAGATATGTGGAAAGATAAATCAGCTTGAGTGTCCTGGGAATGAGACGGGAACCTTACTAGAACTTTCTTTAAAACAAGCTGTGTTATCAGTTGTAATGGTTTGCTGGCTGCTAGTGATCACTCCTTCCTCTTCCAGATGTTTACAAATGAACTGTTTTATGAGTTTGCTCTGGTAACTTCTCATGTATTTAAGTCAGACTGATAAATTCCAGTGCTGTCCATTTTTATTCCCTTCATAAAGCTGGGCACTTAACTCTCCTCCAGTCCTTTGGGACCTCACCTGTAATCCCTATACATGGGGCAAAGGGACTTGCTGTTCAGAGTACAACTGTGGCTGCAGCAGAAGTAAAGCTCTACTGTATATGAATATTGCCATGTATTCTACATTAAAACATGAGAAAGTCCAGAAGCTTTTCCCTAAATCACAACCAGTCAAAGAAGTGCACAGAGAGGTTAAGAGTCATTCTTTGATGCACATCCTCAGCTTGTGTAGAGGGGTACTTAAGAATTTTGTACTCGTATATCATTACGGCAATGTAGTGAGCCCACATTCCTCTCAAGTCTTACTCCTTCTCCCATTCAATTATGAAATTTCCCCAACTTCAGTGACAAAGACAAGGGACACATATGAAATGCCCATTCAAAGAGTTGAGGACATTTCAAATAAACATGAATTATAAGGCAAACATAGGTTGCCCAGAATAAGGATTGCAAGATTTGGGCTAGGGCTTTACTGCAATAGATTAAACATGGGTCAACTGAACAAAAACCCTCCAATTTTACATAATAAATGAATTTCCCATTTTGTAGAGATTTGGAACCACCTTCCATAGATGCTGCCTCCTGCCAAAAAAGCTGCGTCTATTGAAAAATACTTTTTGGCATAACATTTTGGTTTATAGCAACATGAGGAGTTTTATAATCCATGTTGTAAATTAAGGACATGTCCACACTGAAATTATTGCAGTGACTGCAACTCATAAACCTATATGATGTAGCATAAAACCACACAATTAGCTTGGGCATTAAGTAAAATAGAGTCACACAAGGACAGAACTCAGCTTCTTGGGCAGGATTTGCAGTTCACAGTTAGCTTTTTGCTGCTGTGAGTAAACTGCTAGCTGTACCCATGTTAAGTAGTTTAAAGCTCCATTGGGTATGTCTACATGAGCTCCAAGAACTGCAATGCAGGTGCACTATGGAACATACTATTTCAAAAGGCTGCAATGCTAAAAGAGAGGATAAAAAATTGCATCCACTGTCATGAAAAGAGGAAATTAAAAGAAGAGAAAAATTTGATTCAGTGATAAAGCTAAACAGTGAATATCTTCCTTAAAAAAAGAAAAAAAATCATCCCAGTTTCACTTGGATGTCTGACTTCTTGGTTGGATAATATTGGCCCTTAGCTTTTGCATTTCTTGACTGTGACTTTTGCAAGGTATAAATGTTACATTAAACATATTGTATATTTAATTTTCTCTCTTGCTTAAAGGGAAATAAAACAAAAAATTACCTATACTTGATGTCAGATTATTTTACTTTCTACTCCAAGTAGAGATTTTACTTCTAAAAGGAAAAGGTAGCAGAAACTACTGACCTCTACTACTACTTCATTGTTACTGTTATTGAAACCATCACCAAATACCAAACAGGAAAGCAATATAAAGCCCTTAGGGCGCAGACAGACATAACAGTTGAACTGTTCCAAGAATGTTACCTATTGGAAACCAGTTCACAATTGTCCCTGGACAGAAGTGGCTGCATATATACTGCTAAGGGTTCTAAATAGAACCATCACTTCTTAGGAATTTCACTGTTGCCAAATTGCCATGAAGGGGTGGTAGACCATCCAGACCATTATGCCTTTCAGGAGGGAAGAGTGAAAGAGTTGCCACGGATTGGGAGAGTGATGTAGCTTGCTTTCCCCTCACCCCAAATGAACCTGGCACCACAGAGCACAAGGTGTCTAGCAAGGATGTGAAAGGGACAGTGTAGCTTTCAAGGCAGGGGCTGAAAAGCCCTGGGTATCTTGGGGCACTCCCAGAACATGCAGCACTCTGGGAAGCAAAAGTAAGGGGCCACACAGTTCCCCCAGCACGTGGCAGGGGTAGATCCAGAGGGGTGCAGTGGCACAGTCGCACCCCCCTTTCAGAGTCGGTCATGAGAGCAAGTCCCTAAAAGAAGGTAAGAATCTTTCCCCTCTCTTTTCCTCCATCCTCATCAGTACCTCCCCTTCCCTCCCATTCCCCACTCCATCTGCCACTGACCCCAGGTTTTACAAAGAAAGTTAAAAAAAAGGTTACAATTCTGAGCACTAAAAATAAGCTATTGGTAAGTATCTCTAAGTAAACAAGTTTATTTCTATTTGTTCCACAAGTTGAAGTCTGGTGCTTTAGATAACTATAAAATTTTGTTTGAGTCAAATTAGTAATGGATAAAAACCAGGAATATTAGATCATAGGCATCAGAGAGGACTGTTCCAATTTCTAAAAATCAAAGGAATGAGTCAAGATTTTTTTGTTCTAAATTTGATCATAAGACACTGAAAGTGTTCTGGTTTTATTCTCTTTTCTAAGAAATCTGATGTAGAAAGTAAAAGCCAAGGCTGAATACTAGGATTTCAGCCAAATAATCTGAGGGTCAGTTTAAAACAAAAGGGGAAATACACAGCCAGATGACTTGATCCTGAAATGCACAGGAAAATTTAACCTTATCCTTGATTTTCTGCACCAGCATTTAAAAAGATGTTTTCTAGGACAGGTATAAAGACTTTCATGTGAGAAAAGGATAAAACAGAACAGGAATCTTCTGCCTACACATAGTGACCTTTGTACCTGTTGTAAATAACTGTAGAGCTGTGTGTTAATACTGAAAAGATATTTGTCCATTAAATGTCTCATGTAAGCTCACTTTGCTTGGCAGCAGCCATGGAAGGGAACAACCAGCTTTTCCAAAACATTGTTCTATCCCCTGTGGTCAAGTATGGACAAAGTCTTCAAATTAATCTTGGCTCAGTATAGTAGTAGTTTCTGCCCAATTCTCTGCATGACTCTATTCTCAGAAGTTACTAAAACAAGCTTTTTCTAGCCCCAAATGAACCTGGGGCTCAGTAATACCCTCAGGATGGTCCCTATTGGTAAATTATACTGTTTACTTATATTAGTTCAGGACCACCATTTTCTCTAACACTGTTTTTCATAAAGAAGAGAGCATATACACTTATCTGCACCCTGTACAGGTCACAGTGGACCTCAGAGTACACTGACCCTGCTTCTTTGCATATTTCATTCATTTCTGCTTCTTTGTATATTTAATGTTAAATCAGGGAAATGTTGCCACAGCAGGAAGCTATCAATCTTATTGTAGTAATTAAGGAGATTATAATAACAAGCAAATATTTTAATAAATATGTAAATATTTGAATAACATTATATTTTGTTAAAAAGTAGTCTTACTGATATTCTGTCAAAGGGAGTGAGGAAATGACATGCTCAGTGAACAAAATCTGGGAGAAGGAAAGTGAAATTTTCAGCCCATCAATTTTTTTTTGAGAGACCAAAAAGGTATCTCCCTAAACAGAAGCAAGTTTCCTAGGCCTTCACACACAAAGGAATCTGAATGCTTTCTGATTATAAACTTTGATTCTCCAATGTAGCCGTATCCAGCCTTTGATTATTTAATTTTTAGTGTGCTTATTTTCATATTCTACTTTGTGTTTTAAAAACAGCAGTAAAAAGACTGATATTTTGAAATTTGGTTTATATTTTTCATCCAAGGATTTCATACTGCTATGCAAACACAGGTGAATATTATCTCTTTCTAACAGGAGAAAAAGAGGTTCAGAGAGGCTAAAGCTATTTTTTAAAAGTTCCTCTAAATGTCATCCAAAGGGTGATAGCTAGATTCCAACATTAAGAGATGTTGATTAAAGCTTCCACTGACTTCAGCTGTTGGTGTTTAACATCTCTGAAAATAACACCATGAGACACCTAAAACCTGAACTGCTCTAGTTTTGTGTATGTTAACATTTTTGCCTAGCTTCTCTGGAATAAGACAGCGACAAAGTAAAGACAGGAACTTACAGCTCCTAATTCCCAGTACTCTGCTTTACTCAAACTCTGTCTTCTCAGATAAAAAACTGTTTACTGAAACTAGATCTGCCTACCATATTGTGCTGCAACCATTCTGCTCTCCAAAGTGGCCCTTCACAATGAGGTTGTTATAAAGGTATCAGAAGTTTAAAAAGGGAATTTGAATTTTACTGGAAGAAGCAAGTCTGCAAGATAGCAAAACGGAAGAGTCCAGTGACTATTATGAGTTGATTTAAAAAAAGTGATTCTTCAAAAGGTAATTAAAAATTTTATTTTCAGTTACAAATAACAATTTATACTGTGACAAAAAATGCTCATCCCTTTCTGAATCCTCATGACACTGCACTCACAATAGGTACAGCAATCTTTCAGTTGCTTGCTTTATTTAATTTACCAGGAGAGATCATTTAAACTATGCAACTACCGTAAGAGCACTACTGTTAGGTGACCCAGTGTTTCTGTCCAGAAGAATCTGGAGCTAAGCACAAAATTCTGAACTCTGGTTTGAAAGTATGCATGACACTGTACATTGCAGGAAGCAGTGAAAGCCATTTCAGCACCGTACTTAAGCCTGACTGGGGGGAAGGGGACAGTGTAAAGAGAGTTCTGTTAGAATCACTAGCTTCTGTAAACTCCACTTGCCCATAAAACAAGTATACAATGGGAATGAATGATTGAGTTAAGTTCCTTTTGCATGTATTTTCAGACTATCAGTTTTGTAGACTTCTCCTGACAAATTATGAACTTACAAATGCTGAAGGCAGGAAAAGAACTCCAAGCTCATAGGAACGGATCATCAGCTGGGTGCCATTTTTCTCCAAAGCTCCCCAAGCAGCTTTAGAAAGATTGGCACTGCAAAGACAGAGACAGTAGTTTGATGAGCCATAATCTTCACAGAAATAAAGCACTGAAATATTATAGCTGCAACAGCAATGAACTTGTATGAGACATTAAAACTGTTCTTCAACCAGAACAGTTATTTCACATAAAGAATAATTACGGTTTTATGCTTCATTATTATTTCTAGAGTGCAGCAGGGGCTGTAGGGGTGCCACAAAGAATGGCACGTGTGCAATACTTATATGAAAATGGAGACAGGCAGTCCTTGGATTTACAACACAATTGGTTCCTGAAAACCGCACCTTAAGTCAAAAGGTTGTAACTCGAAACCAATTTTCCCATAGAAAACAATGTTATAAATGGGGGATTGGTTCCTGAACCAAGGCCTGATACCCTATTTTCGCCCAAAGCCCAGAATTTTGTACAGTTATCAATCAATTATATAAAATAAATAATTGTAGCTATATTACTTGTCTACATGCATTTATTTATGTATTTATAGTATAAATAGCAAACATTTATTTGGAAGGACTTCTTTGAGGTGACTTTGCTGGACTTCTTGAAGGGTTCTTTGCTGGAGTCTTCTCAGGAGACTTGGCTGCAGGTTTTTCTGGAGTCTTGTCTGCTTTCTTACAGAAACTGTCCAAGGAGATTCTTAAAGGAGCTGCCCCGCAAATGGCTCCCAGAGGAGCAGCACCCTGCTGCTCCAGCCATGTGTCTGGAAGGGCATGGGGGGGTGCTGTGTGCCCCCAGATCTGCCCCAGCCACAGCCCGCCCCATCCTGATCAGATCCAGGGTTACAAGTCCCTCTGCCCCCGGTCTCATGACAAGTGGTAGGAGTTGCCAGAAACCCGCAGCCACTCAGCTCTGCCTGCTTCTCCCCAGTGGGGACAGCTGGGGGAGCAGCTGGATGAGCCTTGGGAGAAGCCGTGGCCACCCGGCTGCCCCCACTGGGGTGAGGCAGGCAGAGCTGCGCAGCTGTGGCTTCTCCCAAGGCTTGTTTGGCTCTGCCTGCCTTGCCCCAGTGGGGGCAACTGGATGAGCAGCCAGAGAGCTGCAGCTTCTCCTGCAGCCACCCAGCTCCGCCTGCCTCTCCCTGGTGAAGGCAGCCGGTGGAGCAGCCTGATGATTCGTGGTTTCTCTCGCTGCCCATAGCCCCTAGTTGCAGAACCTGGTGCAGCCATGGCCTCTGTCCCAGCCACGTTTGCCCCAGCCTCTGTCCCAGCCCCAGCCCCTCCCTCACCACAGGGGCCCTGATCTGCTCCCCGACAGCCCTTCCCTTCCCCTTCCCCCTCCCCTTCCACTAAAAGGCCAGTCTCTGTCTCCGGCATCTAGCGTCATAAAGTTGAAACCCAGGTCGGAACTTCGAACCTCGCGTGTCCATTTACAAACGGAATTGCGGTTCGTCATAACTCGAACTGTCGTAAGTTGAGGACTGCTTGTAATGTATTATGCAACTGAACATCATTTCAGCACTGTACGTTTATTCAACATCATTTTGATACGGAACATGCTCCCAGGGTCATAATGTAAAAGTAATAAACCTCAGCCTTTGAATTATCACCTAGAAAGCTGATTAATAATTGTGATTGAGCAGCTCTCTTTTAACTTGTTTCTTAGCTATCATCATGCCCAGAGATAAAACACTCACTTACTAATTGGGACCACTCACATTTCTCAAGACATTTAGTATTGAACACTTACGTAAGCTTAAAGGCATATTGTTTTGCTGCTATTTTTTTCTTTGATAAATGCCCTGGAGAGTATACAAATTGATTTTTAAGCCAAATTTTTGTTATACATCCAGCACCATAACAGAGCTTGATCCCTGTCCATTATCAGTCAAATTAAACTGAATGTTTAAGAGAATGTGTCCACTTGTATTGAGTAAATTTGTTTCAGAAACAAAATACAAAGTATATAATTGAATTGTGACTGACAATTGTAGATTCATTCTAGTTAGAAGTGTGGGTGGAAATCAATAAAGATAGATCAGAGCCACCATGAATTTCTGAGTTGGCTTGATCAGCAGCTGGTTCACAAGGATTATACGTTTTCTGACAGCACAAGGGTTATGTTTGCTGACAGATACTCCTTCTCACTCATTTCTACTCTTACTTCTATAGTCAACTCTATCAAATAATTCTCAAAGATGACATTTAAAAGGCCATAATACAAAAGAATACATTTTGAACTCCAAGGATACAGGCACAAATATCATTAGAAGTGACATATGTGTGCAAATAATTTATTTTGTTTGTTCAGGAACTGAACTGAAGATTTGGGCAGGGAGGAGAGAAATATCTGATCCAAACAACAGAATCCCCTCCCCAGTTTTTCATATCAACAGTCCCACTCCTTGGGAGAAAAAAAAAAATAAAACCTCATTTCTGCTTCAGCTAAACCGCTAAGCTAGAGAGTGCCCCCTCCGCACCATAACTTTGGTACCCAGCATCTCAATACCATACAACTGTTGGTACTGTTCATATCAGTACTTAAGAGCACATACAATACGATTTTACTTTGGGTATGGGGTGAAATCACCCTTGCTGGATAACCAGAAGGTTATGGTTGGTATGCAGTTCAACAGCAGTGGTCTACATGCAAGAGACAGTACTCACCTCACAGGCAGTAGGAGGAAGCTCTTTTCTACAAAAAAAAAAATCACTGACTTGCTGAGGAGGGCTTTAAACTAGGCACATCTGGGAGAGAGGGAGGAGGTTCTGCTGTTATACATGAATCCACTGCTGAACATGAATCCTCTTCCCATAATGACTCGAGAGAGGGCATCAACATAGTGGATACCCAGGGGAGCACCAATGCCCTAACATACCACAAGGCGACAGAAAAACTGAGGTGGACCAGATGGGAATGCAGGTGCCTTTATGGAAACGCCAGAAGCATGGGCAACAAACAGGAGGAACTGGCTCTTTTCCTGGTAGACGAGGATTTTGACCTCACTGGGTTGACGGAGGCCTGGTGGCATGTGACATATGATTGGGCAGTGGATTTTGAGGGCTATAGGTTCTACAGGAAGGACTGAGTTGGGAAGAAGGAAGGAGGGGTGGCCCTCTACGTAAACAACGGTACCCCTTCCCTGCAAGTCAGGTTTGATAGAATTGAGAGATCCCTCAAGACCCTCTGGGTCAAGATACAAGGTGGTTCAGGAGAGGAAGAACTGATGGTTGGAGCTTACTAGAGACCTGCCTCCCAAGAAGAGAAAAACAATCAGGCATTCTCCAGGGAATTGACTGAGGCAGCCAGAACTAAAGACCTGATCGTCATGGGTGACTTCAATTTCCCTGACATCTGTTGGAAGGACCATTTAGCTAGCTCACAAGTCAGTTAATTACTTGCCAGCTGATGACCTGTCCTGTCACAGGTTATTGAAGGACCAACTAGAGGCAAAGCCACTCTGGACTTGGTGCTTACCAAAGGGGAGGACATGGTAGGGGACCTGAAGATTGGAGGTATTCTGGGTGACAGTGACCACAATCTGATTAGGTTCACCATCCACCGCAAGGCTGAGATCCCAATTAGTAGAACAGAAGTCCTAGATTCTAGAAGGACAGACTTTGACAAACTCAGGAGACTAGTTAGAAAGGCCCTCTATGACCAGTGATTAGACAATTTGGGAGCTCAGGAGCAATGGTTCCTCTTCAAGGGAGCAATTCTCACTGCTGAAAAAGAGGCTATTCCCACATGATCAAGGAGCAGAAAAGGAGCCAAGAGACCCACTTGGCCCAACAAGGACATTAGGGAACTTTTGAAAAAGAAAAAAGATGCATATAATCAATGGAAAAAAGGTTCAGAAACCTGAGAAGAGTTCACTTGGATAACCAGGGTCTGCAGGTATGAGATACAGAAAGCCAAGGCACACATGGAGATCAAGCTGGCATCCAAAATAAAGGACAACAAAAAGTCCTTCTACAGGTATACGGGGAGCAAGAAAAAAAAAATCAAACTCCACTGTAGGACCCCTACTGAATACAGAGGGACAGCCCACAGTTGACCCCCACAAAAAGGTTGAGCTCCTAAATAAATACTTCATATCAGTATTCCAGAAAGCTAATAGGAGTTGTGCAGCTGTCCAGAAGCCCAGAGAACACAAGGAAACATACAGACAACATGAAATCAGTCCCAAACTGGTAAGAGCCCTCTTAGAACAACTGGATGCTTTCAAGTCTGCTGGGCCAGATGACCTACATCCAAGAGTCCTGAAAAAACTGGCTGAACTCATAGCATGTCCCTTGGTGAAGATATCTGAAAAGTTGTGGAACATGGGGCGTGGTCCTGGATGACTAGAAGGCCAACGTGGTGCCCATCTTTAAGAAAGGGAGTGGGGATGACCCTGCAAACTACAGACTGGTCAGTTTGACTTCAGTCCTTGGAAAATCTTTTGAAAAAATTGTTAAAGAGGCCATCAATCACACACTTGTAACTGATAGGGTGTTAAGAAACAACTAGCATGGCTTTGTGGAGGGTAGATCATGCCTGACAAACTTGGTGTCCTTTTACGACCAGGTAACTAACCAGCTGGACAAGGGTCATGAGGTAGACATCATTTACTTAGATTTCAGTAAGGCCTTTGATTCTGTCTCCCATAAAATTCTCTCAATCAAACTGGAGGGTACTGGCCTGGGGCAGTCTACAGTGAGGTGGGTGGATAACTGGCTTAGAGGCCAGTCCCAGACAGTTGTAATTGATGGGATGGCCTCATCCTGGAGGACTGTCGCCAGTGGTGTCCCACAGGGATCAGTGTTTGGACCCGTGCTTTTTAACATATTAATGACTTGGATGAGGGGGTGGAATGCTCTAGGATTACGTTTGCAAGTGACACTAAGCTGTGGGGAAATGTGGGCAGAGGACAGGGCAAAGATCCAGGACAACCTTGACAGATTGGTTCTATGGGCTGATCAGATGAGGCTCAGCAAGGAAAAATGCCAGGTCCTTCATCTGGGTAAGAAGAACCTTCACCACAACTATATGACAGGCGGTAGCCCACTGCCTGGCATGGCAGCTGAATGGGACCTGGGGGTCACAACTGACCAGAAAATGAATGAGCCAACAGTGCAAGGAAGTCGCCAGCATGGCAAACAGAACTCTGGCGTGCATCAGCCAATGTGTTGCCAACAGATTGAAGGAGGTGCTTCTCCTTCTCTACTCAGCATTCGTGAGGCCACAACTGGGGTACTGTGCCCAGTTTTGGGTGCTGCACTTCAAGAAGGATGCAGATAAACTTGAGAGGGTACAGAGAAGGGCCACCCACATGATTAGGGACCTGGAGGATAGGCCCTATGAGGAGAGACTCCAGGAGTTGGACTTGTTCAGTCTCAGTAAGAGAAGGCTGTGAGGTGACTTGATAGCTGCCTACAAATGTCAGAGGGGAACACCAGGATCTAGGGGAGCAACTCTTTAGGAACGCACCCTTTGGGAAGACAAGGACCAACAGTCGCAAACTAATACAGGGAAGATTTAGGCTGGACATAAGGAAGAACTTCTTCTCCATAAGGGTAACTAGAACTTGGAACACACTGCCAGCAGAGGTGGTACAGTCACCATCCTTGGAGGTGTTCAAGATGAGGCTGGATAAGCACCTTGTTGAACTAGTTTGAGCTCTTAAACCTCCAGCCTAGGGCACAGGACTGGACTCAATGATCTTACAGGCCCCTTCCAGTCCATTGACTCTATCACTCTATGCTGGTTAGAGCACTAGATGCTGATCTCTCTGCACTGCAAACAAACAAGTTATCAGTGAATATTCCCTGTCAACTAATGTGAAATTAAAGCAAGCTATGGTATTAATGTCTTTTATCTAAACCCTTTTGCAAAGCACCTGCTGAAAAGTCATTTGGATAGCTGAATTTATTCAAAAAAGTTAAACAGTTACAAGTTATAGTATCAAGCTTAAGAGTAGAGATGAAGTACTGTATTACATAAAGCTTAAGAAGGAAATGGTTTGTTACACAAAACCAAATTACAGATTGGTGGGGAAAAAAAAAAGTTTCCATTTAGATAATGGAGATTTGGATTACCAAATATGTACTCTAGTACATGTAAACAATAGTCCTACCTTTGGAGAACAAGTACCCCTCTGCTTCCCTCTCTGTGTACAGGAGGGACTCATCTGCCATTCATCCTCTGTGGAGTCACAATGGGAATGTGCAAGGACCCCATGCAGGATTCCCAATAAAAGAAAGTTACTGATATCAAAGAATGGGCCAAACCTACTAGTATCCTTTTGGTTCACCTGCCTAGTTCTCAAATGCTTATCTCAAGCACCTCATGGAATTGGATCTAATTCCCAAAAAACAGTATGTTTACTAGTTCCACTATCAGGGTCAGATCTCCAGGAAGATATACAGTCTTAAGCAAGTCAATCAATGCGGGCTCAAATTTATTAGGTGGAGGGAACAATATGATTAAGGTAATTGTTCACAGGGGTGAACAACTGATCCAATTTGAATGTGCCTCACACTTTCCTGATAATGCACAAAACCTTCAACATCTTATCCAGGTGTTGCTAAAGATGTTGGAATGCCTTACTCAAATGTATGGCAAAGGTTCTTGACATAGTGTGGTCTCTTGCAACACCTACACGTGTAAGTACTGGATGTTCTATGCTTTTGTCTTGCAGGTTCACTACCCTTGCAACTGGGGAATAATGGTATCTACAGAAGACGCATGCTGATTCCAGCACCTATTCCAGCCACTTGTAAGTGTACTGACAGGAGATACCAAGCATTCTCCAAAAGATTTTCGTCCAGTAACAGATTCTTTTGTCACAGCAAATGTAGGAGCAGAAGGCCAAACAACAAAAGTCTCTCAAATCAAAACTTCAGAGAAAGACCCTATATCTCTACACTTACTTGAATGCAAAGTCTAGCTGTCAGTCAACCTCCAGAGGGAATTAACAAGTTACCAAATGCTGCCTGCAAAGTATTTACATTAGTCTTAATTACAGTCAGACTCTCCAAAAATAAGGGAGAGGTAAAAGTCTATAATGAATAGAAAGCAGCTGTGTAAGAAGCAAAGGTTAATTTGGATTCAACTAATTAAGTTAGTAAGTACACTGGCTGATAGCAACCCATATTTTCAAAAGATCTGCCATATGCTGTTTATTGGAAAAAAATCAGTATCTTTTAATGCACTTTATTAAAAATTAAACAAAAATAAGACCAAGAATCATAATCAGAGGTAAACTACTATTAACACTACTAGACTAGAGCTAAGAAATAGTTAATACCAATATTTAATCAAGATAAAAAATGAACATCAATATTGGATTGGAATTAAATTAGATTAATAGAGAGAAAGTATTCCTAGAAATCCTGTAAAAAAAATTAAAGTGGCGGAGATCTATTTGGTTTTAAACCCCAAATAAAGAGCTCCACTTGAAGCAGGGTAATGGGAACTCAATTTTATTACTGAAATCAAATCACTGCGTAACATCTAAGCCAGGGGCAGGCAAAATGTGGCCTGCGGGCCAAATGCAGCCCGCCAGGCCATTCTATCCAGCCCATGGGGCCTCTAAAAAAATTTAGAAAATTAATATTTACCTGCCCCTGGCTGGCTGTCATGCGGCCCTCGATGGCTTGCCAAAACTCAGTAACCAGCCCTCTGCCTGAAATAACTGCCCGCCCCTGAATTCTAAGCCATCACTTCAACATTAACTAACCTCTCTCTTTGCATGATTCTTGTATATTGGCTAACCCATTCCTCTTCCCAACACAGGTAATACAGGCCTTAACAGAATGCACTGATAAACAGAAGTTTGACAAACCTTAATTAGTTTACAGATCAGTTTTAAGTACTTTAGGATTTGACACAAAATTAAGATCAAGAGTCCATGTGTATCTCTTTAACAATAACAATAAGGTGAATTATGATTCTTGACATCTTGGGATTGATCTGTCACTCTTCCTATATGCAATTTTCCAGGAGTTCCAACCCATACATGCACTTTCCCACCAAAAAAAGTGCTGCAGTGTCATCAAATTAGAAACAAAGAGAAAACATTAAATGAAGAGAAATAAAATACTCAGATTGTGACAGCTGAAAATTGTGTCTAAAGGTGCTTGCTGAATGCTGTGAAGATTAGACCAAGTGTTTTTCTATCATTTGTTCAGATATTAAGCTATATGTTGTGGTTAAGAGCCTAATTAAAGTCAAAGAGTAATGAGGCCTAGTAAATTTAGCAAGGCCTTGTAGAAGTAGTGGTAGGCTTTGTGGCATAGTTAAAATTAACCTTATCAGAAGAATGCAAGGCTTGTACTGCTATTGGTCAGTCCTAACAATAATTATAATGGGAGAATCTGGATGGCTGTAAGTTATCAGCATAGCTCAGAAGTTATAAATTGGCTGACACATCCGGAAATCTTTTAGAAGGAAGACGCAGCTCTGTAAAAGAAACTACCGATTTGGAATTAGCTGCTAACCTGGATTCGTGGGCTAGTGGATCTCAAGGAGCCTGAGGACTGAATACCAGGGTCCCCCTCAGACAGCACTGATTGGGGACGCCTGACTTCGCTGAGCTTTGCAGAAGAGGAATTTGTCATACATCAGGCATCCGAGGGGACTGCCGATAAGTTGCTGATGCAAATTGTTATCGTCTGTCCTTGTTGTTTTGTTACTACTTGTAGTCATGTTTTTAAGTCGATAAACCTTTTTTACCTTCTTACCCCCAACCATACTCTCAATCCCAAACCCTCTGCTGGCAGCTAGGATACAGATAACCATGGTTTGCATTTTTTAGATCCTTCACTCTTTGATCTAACATGGAACTAGAGCTGTGGCTGCAGTCAAGAACCAGATGACTGCAGAGGTGGCACAGCACTTCAAGACAGTGGGTTCTTTGGGTGCCAGAGAACTTGTCATAAACTGGAAGAAATTTTTCCTTTATCTTCAATTCCTGGCTGGCTTTAGGCATCAATAATGTAAAGCTTCCATCAGATGGCTTGCTGACTCAAAGAAAAAGCCCCTCAAGGTTTTCCCTTTCTTTTCATTTTTTTCTAGTTCTTGTTGACCCCATCTTATAATTCCCTCATTGTGAGGTCTTCAAGCAGGTCAGGTAGAAAGTATGCCATGGATCCAGACATAATGGCCCAATCAGGTCAGAATAGGTACCTTTGGGCTAGTGTCAATTTGGGTAAATCAAGGGTTTTAAAATCTGTTTCCTATGTATTGTACATAAATCAACAGTTTACAACACACAAAATGTAAGGGGGGGCGGGGAGGAAGGGAAGGGGAATTCTCAAAAGAACATTTTCAGTAGAAATGTTTCAAAAGAGACCTAACAAAGGAACTGTGTGAAATTAGAACATGCAGTTGGGATACGACCATGGGTGGATCTAGAATTCTGAAAAGTGGGGTGCTGATGGTAAGCAGCATAGTCTCATATAAAACAACACATTTCTTTCATTAAAAATAAACTAGAAGCTTTACTAATATGCTAGGGCCTTGCGCTATGATTATTCAGTTTAAGATTGAAGCAAAAATGGATACAAACATTTTATTGGAATAAGTTAAATATAGTCTGCAGGACTGTGAAATGGAGTTACATTACCAAGAGCAGCTAACAGCAGAATTGCAGAAGAAAAGATAGCTTGATTAGTAGAACATTGAGACCATTATAAAGGAGAAAGAGTGGTTAACACCCCTGGAATGCAGAGTTCAGAAGGGATCAGGTACACACTGCATTCCCCTCTTCCCCACCCTTACATCCCCCCCCACCCCACAGATGTTTCTGTATCAGCCTTGATTGCAGTCTACACCTTACAATGAAGTAAATAGCAGTAGTGTGCTAACAACAGCAAAGTGAACAGACTTCTGAGGGGATCAACTGCATCAACACCGTATCCATATTAGTATGCAACAACTTAGTGAACAGGCATGTTAAAAATGACTGACAGACCAGGAATCCCAAACTTCCAAGCTTTTCCAACTAAAAACTACAAACTTTCAATAAATAAGTTTAAATAAAATTATGTGGCTTTTAGGAGCATTTTTACCTCTTTATACAGAGGTTGCAACTGACTATTCAGCATGTATGTCCAGCCAATCTTTCCAGCAGCATTATTGTTTATGTCTTAATCTATCAAGCTTTACATTAAGTAGTTCCTCAGTAACGTACCATATTTTTATACAGAGCAGGCATTATAGCTCAGCTTATAACAAAGAAATTTGGCAAGTGATCTTTAGTAGTGCATCTTTACCCTTCCCCAAATTTTGACTCAGATTATAAAATTACTTCTAAATTCTCACGAACAAGGACAATCATGCTTCAAGATCTTAACACCCCTTTTAAATAATTAGGGGGGAAAAAAAGAATCAATATCTATTAAATCACTTTAATTAATATCCAAACTTACCATATTTAGTCATATATAAAAGATAACCCTACTTATAAGACAATCCCCCAATAGATTTTATATATGGAAAATGTATAAATTTGATATAATTTTCTAAGTACAGAATCTAATTATTGGAGGTTTGCTTTGAATTCCCCCCCTTCCACTGCTACAGTAGAGGAAATAAATAAGGCAGCCCCTATGCCCTCTGTCTCCCCCCAACTTCTTCCCCCTGCAGCCCCTGCCGTGAACCTAGCAGACCCTTCTCCCCTTGAACACATGGAAGTGAAGAGCAAATTTAAAATCACTGATCTTGAAATAAACATAGCTGTAATAATTTGCATGTAGTACCTGCAGACTTAGTTCATCCAAAATAGATGCATTTAATCTTTTTTGAAACCGCTGCAAGTTTTAGCACATGTACTCCATAAACACACTTTTAAGCTGCACTTTGGCACCTATTTATATATAGTACAAACTATGCATGATATTAGTCCAAAGCCAAAAGGCTCATGATTATATATTTCACTGGGCTGGGCCCCAGCAAAGTCAACAACATTTCAAGCCATGATGATCCCAGAGCTCAGCATGTGTGTACCCCAGATAGATCCTGGGGTGGGGAGGGTATGTGGTAATTAGCTCTCCACTCATGACTGGAACCAGGTGTTCATAAGGAGTCCTGGGATCCTTCAAAAATCTATATGCAAATTAGGCGCAGGGCAACCTGGTCCGGCTCCGCCTCATGGTGGGGAAGGGGCATATGGATTACATGCAACAGGCTGAGGGAGGGGGATGACAAAGGAATTCTGAGTGAACTGTCTGGGGCCATTTGGTGATGCTCTCCAGACATTAAATGCTGGCAAAGAAATAGGAATAATTGGAAATGGGAAAGAAAGGCACAACTTAGCTGTGCAAGTGAAGACGAAGTCAAGATGTATACAATGTAGTGGCTTACAACTTCAAAAAGATTCGGTGCTGAGGGGGAATGCACTCAATGGACACTACCACATATCTTATTCAGATGGGCTCCACTACCCTAGTGTTGTAGTAGGTTTCTAACAGTATGATTTCCCATTATGGGCCATGTGTTTTATAGTCATGCTTAGTGTTGGTGATTTTAATTTACTTTGTAGTTGGTTTCCATTACTAACCACATGCTGCTTTGTATATAATGAGGTTTCCTTGTATGCAAATGTAAGATAAGGGGCTTCCCCCAGTTCCCCATGGTGACTGTGGAAAACAAACCTCATCTTCTGTTTGAGTAAATATGATATTTTGACCAAACATTTACACTGAGTGTGAACAGAATTATATGTGCTGCTTCTTATGATCTCTTGCCAAAGACAGGATCTTATTAATTGCAGGGCTTCATCACACGGAAGAACAATGTACAATAGCAGTAGCAACTCTACACATTTATCATACAGTATGATAACAGTGCAGACTAATATTAAAAAAAGTCACCCAATATTTTAAATTAGAATTCCATTTAATTGTTTTTTAAAAAGTGCAATAGTCTGATTTTTCAATGCAAATATAAATCAATAGCAGCACTGTAGCAGAAGAGTTCAGCAGCATACTTTGAAATACATTGAGTTTTCATTAGAAGATTTTAACTTCAGTAAAACATTACTCAGAAAAGATTTTTGAGTATTCCACTATTTCACTTCTGTAAAAAACTGCTCTTTTAAATATATATGCTAATTAAATCATGCCACGTTGAACAAATAATCCCCACCAATGTCAGAAATGTATGCATGCTTAAGACCTAAAACTAAACACAAAGCATGAGGTCATAACTGATGGCATTTAGACAAACCCTAGCTATTAGCAACTCAGCATGTATACAACCCAAGTGTGCTGCAGAGATATACTCTTCAAATAAAATAAATCTAGATTTCATTGATTTGGCGCATTAACGTTCTCCAAGACTTTAATTGTGATAAAGAACGACACAGTACAATTTATATTTGTTACTCTTATGCACCCTTTCACGTTATTTTTCTCTTATTCATAGATTTTTACTTTATCTTAATTAATCTAGTCCCTTGAATGATTGCATACCTCCTGTGCAGGAAAACATTAAATTTTCTACAAAAAAAATTTGAAGCTACATCCAATACTTTTCCCACTTACAAAACTAAGTTGTCTATACTTTTCCCTCCAACGGACAAAAAGTAAAAATATCAGTTCAAATTAAATGACAACTATTCTATTTTTTTCCCCGTGGTTTTGATAGCCTCTTGAATAAGGGTATAAGGAAAGCTCACTGCATTTCTGAGTTTGCACGTGCCTCCCCAGGAAATCTGTTACATGCCATGCAAAAATAAACAGTTTCATCCTTTTCATTTGAAAAACATGGTTGCTTTTGGTCATTGTTCCACCCAAAGACTCTTTTGAACTTCAGTAGAGGAACAGAAAAACTATGACACATCACACTTGGACAAAGGAGAAGAGGTTGATGTTATCTATTTGGACTTCAAAAAAGCCTTTGACTTGGTCTCCCATGAAATCCTCATAGTTAAACTGGGGAACTCCAGCCTCAACCACCGTATGGTCTGATGGCTTGGGGACCAGCTCCATGGTCGGACCCAGAGAGTGACAGTAGCCGGAACCATGCCAAAATGGTGCATAGTGACCAGTGGTATCACCCAGGGCTCCATACTTGGACCAGTACTCAAACATATTTATAACCATCTAGATTCAGGTATCAGAAGTGGACTGGCTAAAAATTCACTGATGACACCAAACTGTGGGGAAGCATGGTCATATTACAGGATAGGTTGGCAATTCAGTCCGAACTGAACAGGCTCGCAAGGTGGGCGGATCAAAATCTGATGGCATTCAACACTGAGAAACGCAAAGTGCTCCACATCTGGAAAAAGAATCCACATCATACCTATAGGCTTGGCAGTGCTACACTCTCTAGCACTATGACCAAAAGAGACTTGGGGGTCACGACTGACCACAAGATGAACATGAGATACCAATGCGATGCCACAGCCAGCAAAGGAAACAAAACCCTGGCTTGCACCCATTGATGCATCTCATGCAAGACCCAGGAAGTCATCCTCCTGCTGTACTTGGCCTTGGTGAGGCCACAGCTGGAATACTGCATTCAGTTCTGGGCTCTGCACTTTAGGAAGGATGTGGAGAAGCTTGAGAGAATCCAGGAGAGCCATGTGCATGATCAGAGGACAAGAGAACAGGTTTTATGAAGAAAGGCTGAGAGGCATGGGACTCTTCAGCCTGGAAAAGCAAAGGCTCAGGGGCAACTTGGTGGCAGCCTATAAGTATATAAGGGGTGTGTACCAGAAACTGGGAGAATATCTGTTCACCAGGGCACCCCAAGGGAAGACAAGGTCTAACGGTCACAAACTCCGGAAAGAACATTTTAAGCTGGACATAAGAAAAAAACTTTTTTACCATCCGAGTCCCCAGAGCCTGGAATAGACTCCCCCCAGAAGTGGTGCAAGTACCTACTCTGGAAACCTTTAAGACACACTTGGATGCCTATTTTACTGGGATCATTTGACCCCAGCAGACTTCCTGCCTCTTGGGCAGGAGGTTGGCCCCATGATCTTGCGAGGTCCCTTCCAGCCCTAATATCTATGAAATCTATGAAATTACAAAATTCAGTATCAACAAACCCAATCATTCACAAATGAGTGAAAACCCCAATATTATGATATTAAATTCAAGTGATTTTTATTTTAAAGTCAGTAATTGAATTTAGGTTCCTTTTATTTGTCTTCTGGTTACTTCATCCTCAAGTTTTTTCATATCTGTCCATAACTAAAATAACTTTTGTGTCAATGCTCAGATTATAAAATAATCATATGTTAATACTAACCTTTGGGGCATCAATAAACACATCATCTGTACTTGTACATCTGTACTTGTAATAGATCTTGAGTATGATCAACAATACATATTCTCCTAACAGAATTATACTATAAAGGGTGGATAGGTATTCAATTACCATAGTATATCCAGCATGAGGAACACACACAGGACAATTACAGCACTTTGCCACTAGGTAGCAGAGGAACAGGTAATAATTGCTTATTTGCATCATTATAGAGCTACCCTGGGGTGGAAGCAGACGGACAAAACCTAAATTGGTACAACTTGCACAGGTAGAATGTTATCACTGATTCATGCAGAGGTAAATCTGCACAATTGGACAAAGTTTTACTAGTTTAGGGACTAAGCCAATGTTAGTCTACATAAAGCCAAAACTTATATAAATAGAATGCACTTGGCTATTTTGAAATGAGCCAATTTAAGAAAAAAAAAATCACAAGTCTCATTAAAGCTCCACCAAAGTTATCCATATGTGCTAAATAGATCAACCACTATTTATTAATATAACAGATAACCCAGAAGTGCTCAGAGTTCACTTAACTCTGGTCCAGTTGCAGTCAATGGGAGTTAGATCTTTCATTAATGGGAACAGAACCAGGACAATGCAAAACACTTCTGAAATGTACCTACTTCCACTAATATATTTATGCTTGCCTCAGCTAGGACTGAATTTAGTCCATCTTGATTAGTTAGTGCCCAAAAGACTGAACTGAACATTTGCTTATACTTGGATAAAAGCCTGGAAAATCCTCTGCAATGACAGTTGCTGGTAGGAAGAAACAGAAATCCATTATTTAGAAGATTTAAAAAATTTCCTTTTTTTCTTAATTTTTAATTCTTGTCATCTGTGGGGTACTGACTGAGATAGAAGGTATACTCCCTCTTGCCTCTGAAAGAGCAACAGAATAATACATATTTTGATTATCTCAATTTAACAAGTTACATGAACTACAAAGCAGCATGATGGTAGGAATTTGGAATGATTCAGATTCATAGATTGTAAGGCCAGATGGGACCTCAGAAAATCATCGGGTCCAGCCCCTGGCACCAAGCAGGAAAGATAACTGAGGGTCAGGTGACCCCAGCAAGGTGAATGTCTAAGCCTCCTCTTGAGGATACTTCCATGGTAGGTGATCGCACCACCTCTGGAGGAAGTTTATTCCAGAGTCTGGACACCCTGACTGTGAAGACATTTTTCCTAATGTTGAGCCTGAATTGATCTTCCAGGAATTTGTGGCCATTACTCCTGTTCTCCCCTCAGGTGTCCTGGTGAACAGTTGCTCACCAAGTCCTTGATGCACTCCCCTAGTGTAGCGGTAAGCTGCTACTAGGTCCCCTCTCAGCCTTTTCCTCAGGCTGAAGAGTACCAGATCCCTCAGTCTTTCCTCGTATGGCTTGCTGTATAAGACTCTTATCATATGGGTGGCTCTTCTTTGGACTCTCTCAAGCTTGTCCAAATCCTTTTTAAAGTGTGGTGCCCAGAACTAGACACAGTACTCCAGCTGCAGTCTCACCAGTGCTGAGTAAAGCGGAAGAATCACCTCCTTGGTTTTTTGCTGGAGATGCATCGATTGATGCATGCCAGAGTATCATTTGCCATACTGGCTACCGCATTGCACTGTCGACTCATATTCATACTGGTCCCTTTCATTTGTGGTGTTCATGAGTTTGGTGCCACCAGACCTGTAAGTGTGTTGGGGGTTGCTCATCCCAAGGTGGAGCACTTTACATTTCTCAATGTTGAACTTCATCAGATTCTGATCCGCCCAACTTGCTAGCCTGTCAAGGTCTGCCTGTGACTGTAGCCTATCTTCAAGCGTGACCATGCTCCCCATAACTTGTAACTTTATTACAGCATATAAGGATCTCTCCAGGAAGGAAATACTGGATTATAAAAGGCTCTTTAATATGGCTAAAGAGGGAGAGGCCAAGACTGGAAGCTAAAGCAAGGCACATTCAAAATAGACATAGCAAGCAAATTAATATTGAACTGTTAGAGCAAATTACCAAGAGAACTGATGAATTCTCTGCCTCTTGTAGCTCCAAAATAAGGCTCAGAGCTTGCTTTGGGAAGATAGAATGAAGAGAGTAAGGGGGAGGGGCAAGGAACCAGGCCAGCTGTAGGGGATC
>NW_005842306.1:551069-564951 GCF_000455745.1 Alligator sinensis | reverse complement strand
TTCCTGCTTATGCAGGGGGTCGGACTCGATGATCTATTGAGGTCCCTTCCGACCCTAACATCTATGAATCTATGAAGACTATAAGTAATTAAGTACGCGACAAATGCCTGAGTGTTGAACTAGAATGTAACCTGAGAAGAGTTATAACCAGTTATAACCTGTTTAGTCAAGTTATAACCAATTGTTACCTGTTATAATACGTTTAGTCACGTCCTTTATAGTGCCATTAACACTATAAGGTCTGAAGAATATTATATTAATGGAATTCCCATAGTTTATGAACTTGGGAAGAACTGTGAACATCAATGAAGTTGAAATAAATAATACAAATTAGGAATTGAACTATGATTAAAATAAAATTCAACTTGAAAAAACGTAAAATAATGTTTGGGGAAAATATTAGTTAATAATAAAGTTAATATTTAAAAAAGAAAAAAATTTGGAAGTAACGCTGAAACACTTTAAAAGCAATAGTGGAGAGCAAATAAGTAAAGAATCTCCAAAACAATTTGACAGCCAAGAGCAAATGCTATGTATTCAGATACAGAATGCAAAAAAAGACATCTTCCCTCAGATAAAGAAGATAATCACGGCGCACGTGTGCTCTCGACTTCCCCTGACCACAGCAGAGCAGAGCTGCCTGATTGGCAGACAAGGAGTGACTATCAGGTAAGCCGGGGAGAGTAAGGGGGAGGGGCAAGGAACCAGGCCAGCTGTAGGAGATCAGGAAGAGTTTTTTTTTCACCCTTCTGTCCCCATATAGCTGAGTTGGGTGGGAGCTGTGCTCCCGAACTGGGCAAACAGGTGTGCTCTTCAGGGGCATGCCAGAGTTTGCACAGGAGTTCGTGCAGGAGGAGGAGCAGGAGGAGACTGAACTCTACACGTTGACATCTTCGGACAGTCTTCAAGTGAGCGCACGTGAGGGAGTCTTAAAGGGGGTGGTGACTTGGAGCGCAACCAGGGACCCTGCCCCGATTCTGCCTCCTACCTGGGGCTCCTCTGAGGTCTCCACCCAGACGGAGCCTTTGGGTGGGTCAGCAGCACCCAGGCCCCCTGCCTGCAGGGGTTGCCTGGCAGGCCCTCAATGACCCGGGGGTAGCGGGAGGGCCAGGAGTCCCTTCACCTGCCCTATGTGCACCCAAATTGAGGTCCTGGAGGGGCAGGTAAGGGAACTCCAGGCAGAGGTGAGCAGGCTGCAGGGATCAGGGCTGCAGAGAATGAGATTGATGGTTATTTTCATTCTCTGCAAGACAAGACACTTGGCGGAGTAGCAGCGAGGGAACCCCATGAAACAGATGCAGGTGAATGGAGGACGGTCACCTCTGGGGCCAGACCTCTCACCACAGATGGCTCCCCTGGTGCAGTTGGGGAACAAATATGAGGCCCTGGCTGCACTGGAGGAGTGTGCGGTGGGAAAAAGTGCACTGGAGAAGCCCTCAACCATGACTGAGCAAGCTGAGGGTCAGCCAGGTCACTGGAAGAGACACCGTGTCATCGTGGTGGGTAACTCCATGGGCGACTGGTGCTGCCTTAGTCAGGGGGAGCACGTGCCACCCCTGTGGCCAGTCCTGCCGACTGGGGGTCCCCCTGTGGCCAATCTTGCTGCGGCCGCTTCTGGGAGTGACAGTAATGATCAGCCAGCGCTTGCAGGGAGGGTACTAGTGCTTCCACCTGCCCCCCCTGCCCATCGCCTAAGTGGCGAGTGCAGCTGGTCAGGTGCACCAGCACTCTCAGGGGGTGCACATTCACCCCCTATGAGTCACCACTGGGTGACTCCCTGATGAGAAGAATGGAGGGAACCATCTGTCGCCCGGATCCCATGGCACAAGAGGTTTGCTGCCTGCCTGGAGCCCAGATCAGGGATGTCACAAGAAGGATTCCTGACCTCATCCAGCCCTCTGATTACTATCCCATGGTTCTCATCCTTGTGGGTACAAATGATGTGGCCAGAAGTAGTCCAGACCATATCATGAGTGACTACAGGGCTCTGGGGATCAGGCTTAGGAAGATCGGGGTACAGGTGATTTTATTGTTGATCCTCCCAGTTGGAATTCTCAAGGCAGCTTTCAGAGGCTGTATGGTCCACAGACATGGTTGTCATAACCTAAACTACCCTGACATTTGCTGGGAGGAGCAGACAGCCAAATCCAACTGTTCACACAGGTTCTTAACCGGCATACAGGACTTTCACTTAACATGGGAGGTATAGGTTCCCACTAGGGGGAATGACTTACTGGACTTGGTGTTGGCTACGAGGGATGACTTGGTAGGGGAACTGCAGATTTGTGGTCACCTTGGGAACAGTGACCATCAATCACAATCAAATTCACCATATGGCGCAGGGTGGGAAAGGTAACTGGTAGGGTGGAAGTGCTTGACTTCAGGAAGGCTAACTTCAGTGTTCTCAGGAATTTAGTCAATGACACACTGCAGGATAAGAATATTGGCGAGATGGGAGTCCAGGAAGGGCGGCCGTTCGTAAAGGAAGTGATCCTTCAGGCACAGAGGGAGACAATCCCAATGTGAAAGAAAGGGGACAAAGGGGCCAAAAAACCTCCTTGGCTAAGCAGAGAAATCCAGGGAAGCCTAAGGGCAAAAAAAGAGGCATAAAGGCAGTGGAAGCACGGGGTAGCTACCAAGGAGGAGTATACCTACTTGGCCCGCACTTGCAGGGAGGCGGTTAGAAAGGCCAAAGCAACTACGGAGCTGAGGCTGGCAACACAAATTAAAGACAACAAAAAGTCATTTTCTGGTATGTAGGAAGTAAAAGGAAGGTTCAGGGCAGCATAGGACTCCTACTAAACAAGCAGGAGCAGTTAGTAACAGATAGGGTGGGGTGGACAAGGCTGAGCTCTTCCATGAGTTTCTTGCCTCAGTGTTCCTGAACAAGGATCAAGACAAGTCTCCGAATAGGTTCTTAGATGAGCATCAGAGGAGCACCAGAGTCCACCAACTGTTGACGCTGACTTGGTGCAGTCTCACTTGGACGAACTGGATGTGTTTAAATCAGCAGGCCCAGATAAGCTTCATCCGAGGGTAATGCAGGAATTGGCTGGTGTCAACCACTGGCACAGCTGTTTGAGTGATCGTGGGGCTCAGGTCAGGTCTGGGAGGACTGGAAAAGGGCCTATGTGGTCCCTATCTTCAAGAAGGGGAGGAAAGAGGATCCAAGTAATTATAGGCCAGTTAGTCTCACCTCTATCCTTGGAAAAATATTTATTATTAAGGATAAAATATTATTAAGGATCATATTTTTCCTGCTGGACTACCACAAATAATGCAGCAGGACAACCAGTATGGATTCATAGCAGGTAGATAATGCCTGACTAAACTTGTTTCTTTTAATGACTAGGTCACAAAGCACTTATACGCAGGAGTAGAGGTGGATATTGTTTACTTGGATTTTAGGAAGGCCTTTGATATGGTATCTCATCCCAGTCTCATAATTAAATGAAGAGGCTGTGACTTAGATGATTACACCGTCTGGTGGGTGGCAAAGTGGCTTGGGGTCTCACACAGAGAGCGGTGGTGGACGTGTCGGTATTGACCTGGATGGATGTGGGCAGCAGGGTCCTGCAGGACTTGTTCCTTGGACATGTACTCTTCAGGGTCATCATCAGTGACTTGGATGGGGGCATGAAGTGTACTCTGTCCACGTTTGTGGATGATACTAAATTGTGGGGTAAAGTGAACACACCGGAGGATAGGGAATGATTGCATGCGTACCTGGACAGGTTGGTAAAGTGGGCAGAACACAATAGGATGCAGTTCAACAAGGACAAATGCAGAGTGCTATACCTAGGGTGCAAAACTATCCAGCACACTTACTGGCTGGGGAATGACCCTCTCAGCAGCACAGAAATGGAAAGGGATCTCGGAATCAAGGTGGACTCCAAGATGAACGTGAGTCAGTGTGACTAAATCATCAGCAAAGCTAACCGCACTTTATCATGCATTAGCAGATGCATGACAAATAGAACCAAGGAGGTGATAATTCCCCTCTATGTAGCATTGGTCAGACCACAGTTGGAGTACTGTGTTGTTTGGGCACTGTACTTTAAGAAGGATGTGGATAACCTCGAGAGAGTCCAGAGAAGGGCCACTCATACAGTTAAGGGTTTGCAGGCCAAGCACTATGAGGAGAGACTGAGGGAACTGAATCTTTTCAGCCTGAGAAGGCTGAGGTGATCTTGTGGCTGCCTACAAATTCATTAGGGGGATGCAGCAAGGAATCGGAGATGCTCTGTTCACCAGGGTGCCTCTTGGGGTTACTAGGAACAATTGTCACAAACTGACAGAGAGCAGATTTAGGCTGAACATTAGGAAGAACTTCATGGTAAGAGTGGCCAGAATTTGGAATGGGCTACCAAGAGAGGTGGCGCTTTCCCCTACCTTAGGGGTCTTTAAGAGGAGACTAGCTGGGGTCATCTGACCTCAGTGCTCTTTCCTGCCCAGGGCAGGGGGTCAGACTTGATGATCTGTTGAGGTCCCTTCCGACCCTAGCATCTATGAATCTATAATCAGTATATGGGTATGATGCGACTAAACCTGACCTATGTTACTCAGTCTAAGCACCTGATGAACAGAAAACAAAAATCCCATCACGTGTTTGCCTTTTTCCCATTATATTTGTGTAACCTTGTGCAAAAAAGCATCTGCACGGACAAAGTGGAAGTTATGCAAATCCCAGTCACTCACTTTTTGTGAGATTTTTATTAAATTGCAACCCTGAAAAGAAATGAAAAATAATATGTGAGCAGCAGAATACCACAACTTTAAAAAGAACTCCTGCTCACAAATAAGACTGGGTATGGATGCATAAGAACACTCATAATGACATATCCAAATTATTGCTTGTATTTAATACATCTGAAATCAAAGGCCTACTTCTACTTTTCAACAGAAAAAACTGCTGGAAACTTCATTTCCAAGTTCCTTTTCAGTAACCCATTTGGGAGAATCTTTTTGAACAATGTCCTAAGTTTACTGAGTTTAAATGGAATACCTAGCGGAGTCCCACTGCACTCTAGTATAATATAACTAAACTTATTTTTTTGAAGAAGGAAACCTTTAACAAATATCAACTGACCTTTAGTTTGGGGAAGAGCCAGATGCACTTGAAAGTCTCAACTTCCATTCCATACAAAAGCCTGAAAAAATTCATTGTGTTTCATAATGAGAATATAACATTTCAAACTTTCCCAGAGAACAAAAAAAAAAAAAATTGAGAAAGATTCTCATTTGGAACAAAAGGGAATTTCAAACCAAAATTGACCTGGAAGTCTCAGCTCCCAATATCCAAGGCTTCGAGCTCAGCCATAATTCCAACAGCTTCTACAGTCCTGGCTCCCTCTCAGCCATAGTAGGCTGCTAGAGCCAAGAAGTAGAGGTGCACCGATATGTTGGCCCATATCGTAACAGCATCGATAAAAGGAAAATTGACATTTAATTGGCAATTGGCTTTTTTTGGCTGATGTGGCCAATAATGTCACCGATAAATGCTGCGTGTATGCAGCCAGCCCAGCAGCTTGGAAAGCAGCAACCTTGCAAGCCTGCCCAGGTTGTCCTATATTGCCAGTCTGTCTTCGAGCATGACTATGGTTCCCTGTAGTTTGGTGTTGTTAACGAAATTTGCCAGTTTGCTTATAATATCTGAATTCAAACCCAAATCATTGATGAACATGCTGAAGAGCATGGGTCTGAGTACTGAACCCTGAAGGACACCACTGGTCACCTTCTGTCATGACGACTCAGTTCCGTCAATCAATACCCTTTACGTCCTACCATGGAGTCAGTTACCTATCCACTGGAACGTAAAGTAGTTGAGGCTGCATTCTCCCAACTTAACCAGGAAGACATTGTGGGAGACCAGGTCAAAGCCTTTTTGAAGTCCAAGTGTATGACATCAACCTCACTCCCACCATCTAGGTGGCGAATTACCTGACTGTAGAAGGAAATGAGGTTAGTCTGACACGACCTGCCCATAATGACGCCATGTTGACTATCCTTCAGAATACTGCCTTCAGGTAGCCTGTGTGTGATGGATTCTTCAATAATTTTCTCCTGGATTTTACCAGGGATTGAGGTCTAACTAACTGGCTTGTAGTTTCCTGGGTCCCCCCTTCTCCCTTTCTTAAAGACAGGTACCACATTGGTCTTTTTCCAGTCTTCTGGGACCTCTACCAAGTACCATGAGTCTTTAAATAACTTTGCCATCGGTCATGTGACAACATCAGCCAGTTCTTTTAGCACTCTTGGGTGTAGTTCATCCGGTCCTGCTGACCTGTAGCTATTTAGCTTTTGTAGATGTTCCCCCATAAGATCTACACCAACTATGGGAGGGTGGTCATCCCCCACCATGATCATATCCTGTATCCTGTCAAGAAGGCTAACATCCTTGGACTCATGGAATACCAATGTGAAGTATTCATTCAGGAGTTCAGTTTTGTCCTGAGTGTCGGGTATCAGCCATCCCATTTCATTCGTTAGGGGCTCTATGCTTCCCTTGTTCTTTTTCCAAGTATCTACAGATCTAAAGAAGGACTTTTTGCTGTCCTTGATTCTGGGTTGCCAATTTGCATTCTGTTTGTACTTTTGCGGTCCTGGTCTACTCCCTACAGGTGCAGGCTGCTGCTGAAAACTCCTCTTTGGTAGTTATTCCTGACTTGTAGGCTTTTTGTTGTAACTTCAGGAGGTCCATGACTTCCCTGTTGAGTCAGGAGGGTCTCCCAGCTCTTTTGCTGCCTTTTTTGTGAAAGGGAATGGACTTATATAGAGTTTTTAAGATCGCTTCCTTGAAGAATGACAACTCTTCTTGTACCCCCTTCCTCATCAGACCGTGGTCCTGCAGGGCTTTGCTAACCAATCTCCTGAGTTTGTGGAAATCAGCTTTCCTAAAAATCAGTGATTTCTACCCTACTAGCTGATTTCACTGACTCGTTGTGGACAGAGAAGGTGATCATCTCATGGTCACTGTTTCCAAGTTTCCCTTCAATCCTCAGGTTGCTCACTAGACCATCATCCTAGCTGGCTGCCTTCCTTCTTCCAGAGTCAGTGTTTCCACTGACAACTCTGCTGGTATCATGAGAAGCACACACCTGTTTTGCAGTTCCAGGGGAGGAATAACCGTGGTGCACACCTTGAGGCCAGAGACAACTGTCTTCCAAGCAACTCCAAGATGGGCTCCAGGTCAGTCTCATCGTTGTCCTTCATCCTGCTGATGGGTTTCTGTGCTCTTCTCTCTCCATTCTTCAGGTGGAGGGCCTGGTAGTAATCACTGATGTCCTGCTCATGGGCCCTAATGGTGTAAAGCCTCTTCACCTCTGCTTGGAGCTCCCTCACCTGGCACTCTAGAGAACTCACAAGGGAGCACACCCCACAAACGGGGGGTGCCCTAGCTCCCATTCCCAGATGCTGGCAGCCGTGCCAGGCAGCCCCTAAAGCCTGGAGCCATAGGCTCCGTCTGGTTGGAGGCCTCAGTGGTGCTGGGGGGCTTGCCGATCAGAGCGTCGGGACCATTCATGCGCCCTTCTGCATGAACTCCCATGCTAAATCACACACTGGACCCAGAGCACACCGATCTGCGTGGCTCTCAGGGGCTGGGCTAAGTAGGAGCCAGGGGGACATTACCCTCCTCAGCTCCACTCAGCCACTGCTAGCTAGCGCCCACCCACTGCAGGCCCCACTTCCCTCTCAGCTCCCCTCTGGGGGTCAGGATCTGCCAGGGTCTTGTGCTCTCAGGGGCACAATGGGCTTACACACATGCGCCTTGCACCACAGCCAGTCCCAACCAATATGGCTAAAAACCGGATACAAACCCAGCTACACCCTGGAAAAAAGCCATGAGAAAGCATTTGAGCCAAGGGCCTCCCTGCACTCCAGTGGTTTGCAGCCCTGATCTTCTCAACTGTGTTCCCAGCCTTGGAAGTTCACTGCAGTCCTGAAGGGCTTTAGTGTACTCCCAAGGCTAGGGGCACTGACCACATATTCCACTTAAGGTGTAATAGGAATCAACCACAAAATTATCATGCATGTTTTGTGTAACAACTTTGTGGCCTATTCCCCGTTTTATCACGCCATTAAATGAATTAACGTGTGGTGGGGTCACTGATTAAGGCATGATTAGTTATGTAGGGCTGACAAACAATTAAAAAAATTAATCGCAATTAATTGCAAGATTTAAAAAAAAAATAGATGCAATTAATCGCAATTTTAAATCACACAATTAAACAATAGTCAGCATCCCCTACGCAACAACCTGGAGCCTGAGCACCCTGTAGCTCCTCCCTGCCACCACCAACAGTGCACAGACCCAACCCTAACCCCAACCCACCCCACACCCAGGCTCTGGGCAGCTGCAGCAAGAAGGGCTGAGCAGCAGTGAGGGAGAGGGGCTGCTTTTCCTTCATGCCGAGCAGCAGTTTTTGCCAGGCTGCTGCCACTGCTCAGCATGGGTGGGTGAGTCTGGAACAGGCATGGGGTGGGCTGGGGTTAGGGCTGTGCATGAATTAGTGGTAAGGCGCAAGCTATATGATGGACAGTCCTCTCCACCAATCAGCAGCAGGGGTAGGGCCACCAGGGGCCCCTGGACCCATCAGAGGCACAAGGGTACCCCAGCCATGATAAGCTCATGAAAATGGCAACCCTGCAATCTGCCCATGAAATCAACCAGCCAGAGCTTCTAGTAGAGAGACCTCTACTCATTGTGCATCCAAGATTATTACTCTCACTCCATTCTGTAGTAGTTTTCCAATACAGCTTTAGAAGGCCAAAACATTAGGGCTTGTACCACCTTCCCTTGGAAGGAAATAACAGTCATTTCATCTTTCAAAGATGGTTGGTTTTCACCTCCCCTAACCTAAGAGTGACTAGATATTAAGCAGGGCCTTTTTTTAAACAGTCTGTACATAGATTAAGTAGGGGTTACTGCATACACTGGAACTTAAAAAAACCCATCACACATACACACAAAGCTCTGCTACTGAGTCATGACACCTCTGGCATTTCTGTTTCCCCATCTTTAAAAATAAGATAACATTCCCCTCCTGGGGTGTTGTAAAGTTTAATTAATATTTATAAATTGTGTTAATATACACAGATGGGAACTGCTTGAGAAAAGCAAATTAATGATATAATTAATATCATTAATTATAATAATGATAATAATAATCATTATTATTAGGTTTGGGATTTTTGACAATTTCAGCATATGCTGATACAGCATGGTTTGCTCTACTAGATAAGTAAGGAATTTGTTCTGCGCAGCAAAGGCATTTTCAGGCTAAAAGATATAATTTACTTGCAATTACAAGGTCATCTGTCCAAGATGATAATGGAATTGCAAAACTAGGAAGGGAAAGTTTGGAGAATTCCATGCAATACATCAGATGAAGTAGGTATACAAGAGACAAATATCTTTCAGGCTCTAGCCTCCATCTCCTCACTTTCTTCCATAAACAAGGCAGGTAGTGACTTCAGAATGCTTCCAGGCAATTATGACATTCAGTTATCCTATACAGTGGCACTTAACATATTCAAAACCCTATATGTATGAACACAGTACAACCAAATGCTTCTGTTCAGCCAAGAAATTCAGAAGGAAATTCTGCCTCTTCTCTCATCAAGCTGGGGAAATTACTTTTCACATTTACCACGGACAGATTACTGTTTCTAGAAATCAAACATAGCAGCCCAGACTCTCAGAATATGCAAGGTTTAAGAATGATCTAGCAAAGTAACTCTGCTGCTGATCACACAGATCATAAACTCTTGTTGTGCCCTGGATTCCTCAGACCTTCATCTCTGTAATATTCACCTATTTCTCCTAAGATTTCAAGTTCTTCAGGGCATGGACCATGACTTTGTTTTATGTTTGTACTGTGCCAAACACAAGAATAAGCTCAGTTTAAAATTTGGGATCTATATACAATACTACAATAGAAGTATAGCAGCTTTAACAAAGGAACTCGGCATCGATATCGAGGATCCTGGAGTAGGTCACACACTATCACAAACCAGAACTCCCGCCTCTGGGAGATTGTAGACCTGTCTTTTAAAAGTAGAATCATAGACAGGCAGAGTTGGAAAGGTCCTCAAAAGGATCATTTAAGACAAGGATGGGCAAAATATGGCATGCGGGCTGAATCCAGCCCACCAAGTTATACCCCAGGGAATTATGAAATTATGCACCCACCCAATTTTGCACATAAAATATGTGACTACACATAATTTTACATAATTTAACCCAGGCAGGCTCTGTGCCTTCACCTCCATGGGGCTCCTAACACTCCAGCTGGGAGTCCTATGTGGAGGCACCGAGCATGGTGGCACGCAACTGGATAGCTGAGCAGTGGGGAGGGGTGCAGGGTTTGTGGGTGGTTGGGTATAGGCTCCCCCCACGTCCCATTCCCCACACATGGTGCATAGCCCTTGCCACCAGCAGCAGCAACAGCAGATGGTAGGCGCTCAGGAGGCTCATGGCTACACCACACAGAATCTCTCAGCAGTCAGCGGCTCTGGCCAAGTCCTGGGGACTACACAGGGGCATGGAACTAGCACAGCTGGACACATCTGCTGGCACACATCTTCAAACCAAACTGGGTTGGCTCTGTGCCAGCATGTGGGGCTTGCAGCACTGCAGACAGGAGCCATTTGCCATGGGCCCAGGCCAACCGGCTCCATAACTCCAGGTGGGGCTTCCAGCACTCCAGTGAGAAGCCACACATGCAGGCATGGAGCCAGCCCAGCCTGATGGTGTGCGACTCTGTGCCTACACATGAGGCTTCCTGCTGGAGTGCTATAAGTCTCATGTGAAGGCACAGAGACAGAGTCTGTGCAGCTCCCTCCTACAGTGCTGCAAGTCCCATGTAGTGGCACAAAGCCAACCCAGTCTGGTCTGAAGGTGCATGCCAGCAGGCCAGGCTGGCTTTGTCCCCAAATACAGGCCCCAGGACTCAGTATGTCATTTTGAATTTTTCTGCACATAATTCCCTAGGGTGAACCAAGTGATCCTATCCACCCACAGTGGGTACCTCAGCCCCAACGTGGGGGGTTGTATGGGACCTAGTATGTGTGACTGGTCCCATTGCCCCCAGGCATGGAGGTGCTGCCTGGCATGGAATGCAGCCTGCCCTATACCTGTGCGCATTGGAAACTGTAGTCCATGGGGCTGGGTGGTGTAGCAGTAGAAAAAGGGTGGCATGACAGCTGGAATTGGCTTCCCGCCAGCCCCTGCGGGTGTGGTACACTCTGCCCTCAAACTTCTGGCTATCACTGCCAGCATGTCCACTGCTGCTGCCAGACCTGGCCCCACTGCCTGGGTACCCTGGCCCATCTACCCTGCGCCCACTGCCAGGGGTGCCAGAATCAGTGGGCAGACAGGGTCTCCATGGAGAGCAGCCCAGGACCCCCATGGGGTGGGCGAGCTCAGCTGGGTGGATGGGATGGGGCTGCAGATGGGTGGGGAAAAGTGTCCAGGAGTGGGACAAGCAGGCAGGGCTAGGATTGTGGGGCAGTGACAGCGCAAGGCCAGGGCCAGGACCAGGGCCAGGACCGAGGCCGAGAGCAGAGCTTCAATCTGCTCCTCACCTGCCTGTTCCACTCCTGGACACTGCTCCCCACCCATGGCCCCATCCCAACCACCCACCTGAGCATGTCCTGCCCACAGGGGTCCCTGACCACTCTCCATGGAGACTCCTCCTACCCTCTCTGTCCGGCACCCCTGGCAGGGAGTATGGGGCAGATAGGCCTGGGGCCGGATAGAATCGACTGGCATCTCCCTGACACCCTCCCCCAGGTGGTGGTGTCATGACGGGGGCCTGAGGCTGGGTAAGCACCAGCCAGCCCTCAAAAGCTCACCAAAACTCCTTGAGTGGCCAACCAGCCCAAATAATTGCCCACCCTTGATCTAAGACCTACCACCTGAACTAAAACAAAAAGAAACAGGTATCCTCTTTCATCTCCCCCATCCTCCTTTGGCATTTAGAAGATTTACCCGATACATGGGCGAGTTGTTAATTAATCCTTATAGCCTATCTTCAGCATTGCCAGTGCTGCATTGTAAGCAGCTGAGAAGTCCATCAGGTTCTGTACATTAAAAGGAAACTGTCAACGGCATAAGGCATCCAAGTAAGACATTAACTAAGCCTAATATTGTACAAACAACTATGTACCTGTTACTCCCTTGAAAATTAGCCAGCATACTTTAATTCAGCATAAACAGTGTCTAAAATATTCAAATCAATGGAATCTGGCAAATGGCTCATGCTATTTACCAGATTTAAATGGCTGCCTGTGATAGCTGCAAGTGTTTTGAGTGACTTATACCATATGATACTTATATTTTTAACATTTTACTCAAGCATCTTCAAACAAACACATACATGGTCATAAGATCCAGTTTACTGATTTTAGTTTAGACAAATATTCTCCTATCTTACAAGCAGTTTTCTTTAATGACTGGCAGTCATTTCGTCTGAACTTCATCTAATTTCCACTTTGTGCCCAAACCTGTTTCCACTGATAGCAAAACAGCAGGATTAGACTCTTTAGAGACTAAAAACTCCCTGCAAACACACCAAAAAAAATCTTAAATAGATTAAGATCAGACAGTTTCTATAGGCTTCTTTGGAGACTATTACTTCTTGCACAGATTATGAAGAGAGTTGTCCTGGGTCTGTAGGAAAAAGATTGGGATACACTAAAATATTTGCTCTTTTAATTGGCCATGCAGTGGGTTACCTGGTAACTAAAAACCATGCAATCTTCTGGAAGTCAGGAGATGCCCTCATATAAGTCTTAATGTGAGGCATGGCATGGCTTCGGCCTGAGACCTCTGCTGACCATTTGCTGAAAGAAAAATAAAAGGAAACATTCTTCAAATATGCTTGAATTTTGTAGCTAATAAAATCACAATACCATATAAGCAATGAAGTAATTCTCTACTTTTGTCAGATACACACCTACATCAGTACAGGTTGAAACACCATCTTACCGTTATTGAAGACAAATAACTTACCATGTCTTTAGTTAGGGGACACACTTTGAAGCTTGCAACCCAATCCAATGAAAATGCATATGAATATCACCAGGGTTCTTTTTAAAAAAAATAAAATAAATGGGAATCTCAGGCATCCCTGGATATCCTAAATAATTCCCTACTTCCCCATCCAAGGTATTCAGCAACAAATACTTCAAAAACAGAATCCAAGCTTCCAGCCAAGCAGAACTGAATAGTGCTCCCTCTGCAGTTAGTTAATGATGGAATCAGGAATCCATCAAGAGAACTTTGCATGTCTTTAATATGCTTTAAGAGCATGTCAATTAATTAACATGCTGTCATGTGTTCTGTATCTCACAACAGTCTCATTAAGTGGGCCAGCACTATCTTAATTTTATCAACAGGAAACTTTCAAGTGCTGTGCTCCCAAACAGAGGAGCCCAAGCAGCACCAGCAGAGTCTAACAGTAACGCAGGGGGAAGGGGCAGGATGGCTACAGGGGGAAGAAGTAGATAGGGTAGAGGGCAAAGAAACCACCTGACCCCATTCCCCAGCTACTGTTTCCCCTGCTATAGCAGTGGCACGGGAGAGTCAAGACAACCCTCCAGTACTTAGATTCTATAACAAATATTGTAAATTTTCCATATATAGAATCAAAATATTGGGTTGGGGGGGGGGGTGTCATCTCATATTCAGGGTAATTTAAATTTAAGTAAATACGGTAATTACTGCCTCCAACACTCAGTAAATGTGAACTGAAATTAAAGTACGAGTGTGACAGGGCAGGCCTGAACTTTGTGCAAAAAGACTTTCAGATTAATTGAATTAATTATGTAATCAACTTTACAGCTAAGCACTTTTTCTAATTATCCCCTTCACTGGCAT
>NW_005842306.1:542795-551059 GCF_000455745.1 Alligator sinensis | reverse complement strand
CATTCCTGATCTCCAATAGGAAATCCTCTCCCACTACCTCTCTTCCTCCTTCCCCACCCACAACCTTAGAGTGGTTTCTGTTTCTCTTCAAATTTTACAGCCTTTTACAGTGCACTGATTATTTATTTATACTTTGACTTTATCTCTACTAAGGGTGTGCGAAATGGGTTGGATTCAATTCGGATTCAGATTCGGCCTGAATCGGGGACAATGATTTGATTCACTGATCCGGGTCACTGTCCCCAATTCAATTTGGCTGAATCTGAAGATTTGATGCTGATCTGGAGAACCATCGATTCAGCCATAGACACAGCTTTAAGTGTTTTTTCTACATACCTCGAGGTACCAGGTGTGGCTCGTGAATGCTGCAATGATGAGGTGGAAGGAGCATCCCAAAGGAGTGCAAGGGGGCCCCCCCATGTGCTCAGCAGTGAACCTGGAAGCGGACCAGAAGTACTCCCAGTCCACATCTGGGTCTGCCGGGGAGTGCGCCGGGGTCATGCCTTGCGCCCCCCAGCTCAGCAGTTGACAGCGGGGGGACCCTGGGTGCCACCCCAGACCCAGAACACACCAGTTGCTGAGTCGAGGGGCATAGGGGGGCCCCCCAGCATGCTCCGCGGTAGACCCGGAAGTGGACTGGAAGTGCTTCTGGTCCACTTCTTGGTCTGCTGCTGAGCATGCTGGGGAGCCCCCCGCGCTCCTGTGGGACGCTCCATCCGCCTCACCATCACAGCATTGACGAGCCACCTGGTACCTTGAGGTATGTAGAAAAAACATTTAAAGCTGTGCCTATGCTGAATCGCCGAATCTTTCTAAATCTCTCCAAATCGATTCAGAGGGTTCCAACTGGATTCGGAGAGATTAAAGAGTCTCCTGATTCAATTTGGATCGGGAGATTCAGCTGCCGAATCGGGCTGAATCTCTGCCGAATTGAATCAGGGACTGAAGGTTCGCACAGCCCTAATCTCTACTGAAACACTGATTCCATGCAGCAGTTAGCTGTCCACACTTCAAGGGACATTTGCCTCCACCACGTTAAATATTAAATTCTGTTTTTGTCTTTTATTGTGAGCCACCCTAAGCCTTTTTGGGAAGGGCAGTATATAAATCTAATACATAAAAAAATCCAAGTTGCCAAAGAATATTAACATATAGAGAAAGTTCAGCGGGTGGTCAAATTACTGCCACAAAATTAAATTAATTAATTAATTTATGACCAGGTTACAAACACCTGGACACAGGAGTAGGGGTAGATATCATTTACTTAAACTTCAGGAAGGCCTTCGATATGGTATCCCACCCCATACTGGTGAACAAATTAAGAGGCTGTGACTTGGATGATTACACAGTCCGGTGGGTGGCAAATTGGCTAGAGGGTCGTACCCAGAGAGTCGTGGTGGATGGGTTCGTATTGACCTGGAAGGACGTGGGCAATGGGGTCCCGCAGGGCTCCGTCCTTGGACCAATACTCTTCAATGTTTTCATCAGTGACTTGGACAAGGGAGTGAAGTGTACTCTGTCCAAGTTTGCGGATGATACAAAACTGTGGGGAGAAGCTGACACACCGGAGGGCAGGGAACAACTACAGGCAGACCTGGACAGGTTGGACAAATGGGCAGAAAACAATAGAATGCGATTTAACAAGGAGAAATGCAAAGTGCTGCACCTAGGGAGGAAAAGCGTCCAGCATACCTACTGCCTAGGAAATTACCTGCTCGGCAGCACAGAAGCAGAAAGGGACCTCGGAGTCCTAGTGGACTCCAAGATGAATATGAGTTGTCAGCGTGACGAAGTCATCAGCAAAGCTAACTGCACTTTATCATGCATCTGCAGATGCATGACAAACAGAGCCAAGGAGGTGATACTTCCCCTCTATCGAGCGCTGGTCAGACCACAGTTGGAATACTGCGTGCAGTTTTGGGTGCCACACTTCAAGAGGATGTGGACAACTTGGAGAGGGTCCAGAGAAGGGCCACTTGTATGGCTAAGGACTTGCAGGCCAAGCCCTATGAGGAGAGACTAGGGCACCTGGACCTCTTCAGCCTCCGCAAGAAGGTTGAGAGGCAACCTTGTGGCTGCCTATAAATTCATCAGGGGGGTGCAGAAGGGAATTGGTGAGGCCCTACTCACCAAGGCGCCCTGGGGAGTTACAAGAAATAATGGCCATAAGCTAGCAGAGAGCAGATTTAGACTGGACATTAGGAAAAACTTCTTCACAGTTAGAGTGGCCAAAATCTGGAACGGGCTCCCAAGGGAGGTGGTGCTCTCCTCTACCCTGGGGGTTTTCAAGAGGAGGGTAGATACGCATCTGGCTGGGGTCATCTGAAAGGCACACTTTCATGCCTATGCAGGGGGTCAGACTCAATGACCTATTGAGGTCCCTTCCGACCCCAACATCTATGAATCTATGAAAATAACCCGAAGGCAGAGGTCATACTTACTTCCCATAGTTATCATCTAGTCCACCAGAGCACTCTTCAAAGATTATTCTTTAAAGTAGACTGCAGTTTCTCATTCACTACAACTTTTTATAACTGAAATATTGGCTCTTTCATGATTCTTGGGAAGAATCTATCTTGATAATCTAATCTATCTAATCTATCTAGATCTAGAAACTATCAAGATAGTTTCTTGGGAAGCCCCTTCACCCTCGTCCAGACTTAGGCTTTTTTTCCTCTTTGCTCAGTTTCATCTCCTTACTCTCAGAAACCACTCTCTTTCACAACTGCTTTAAATCTTTCTTCCTCCTACTCAATGCCCTTTCTTCAAAGGGATTGTGGCCATTATAGCTTTAAGAATCTTTTGAGAATCAACCACCTTTTTCTACTTTGGTTGACATTCCAAAGAGCATTTCCAATGGCCATACTCACTACAAGTGGAATTTTCAAACAAACAAGATCACATAAGCCCAGATCTAAAAGAAGACCTGCGCAAATGCAAACCTCCTCTCCTCCCCTAATTCTGTTCAGTAGCTGCCTAACCTCAGAAACACCCGAAATACATAAAGCACGTCCCTGCTGGGCCATAAAGTTCCTAGCATACCAACATGGTTATTTCCATGCTTTCCCAAAAGTGCCCTGGCCTGACCTGCTAGATGTTCAGTCCCAGTAATGGGAATCAGGTGCTGCTCTGCCTAGCTTCCAAGTCTTCTGCATATGCACAATCAGGCAGAAATAGTCAGAGTATACAGGGTGCCTCAACAGGACTGGACACTCCATAAAATTCAGTTGCAGATGTTGCTATTTACTTTAAAGTGTGATTACATTTAAAAAGAAACAGGAGCACCAATCAGTTCTTCCAAAGAAACATCTACCCTCTACAGGATTCCATGCTCTGGATCCTCAGTAGATCTAGGCACTGCAATTCTAGTTTAGCTGCCTAATCCCTGGATAGAGGGTGGTATTTCAGACCTGTTGATATTTTTTTCCTAAGCACAAGAATGTACAGCTAGGCTCCCCACTCAACATGTTGGTTTCTGGGTTGCCTTTCTGGAGGTCTTAAATCTCTCCAATCCATTGTATATGGAGCCCAACTGCCTACGTCAGGTTTTGGATTCCATCTGGAGGACCACGCACCTAAAATTTAAGCACCACAATGACTAGCTTGCAGGCACTCACCATATTTATTCACATGGCACACATACCTTTCCTACCCCTCAACAAATCAGCCCTCTAAAACTGGGGGCCATATCTTAAGCACAGAAAATAATTTCCTTCTTTAAAATAGAACCATGGAGATGCTGTGCTGGGCCAGCAAGTGGCAGGAATGAAGTCTAGTTTTAACCTTTACAGCTGCTGCCAAATTAACAGTAAATTTTTGCTGAGTAGCCATTTCTAATTTAGCAGCAGGTGTGAAAAGGTTAACATTACGAAGCACCTGAAACACAGGTTTCACCTGAAAATGTTAACACCTGAAACACTCACTGAACATGCTGAGAAAGTGAGCTGCTATATGCAGTCAGTTCTCTTGGCCATGACTCTGGAAAATCTGTTTTTCTTCTACATTTTGCCTTTCAAAAAACAAAGTACAAGGCATTGGGAAAATCTGATCATCTTCAGCTATGTGTTTTTGCTTTTGCACTTTTAGGAATAGCAAAACCAACAAGACAATTCACCTACTAACTAAAAATAAGGAAATTATTTAGTTTCTAAAGGATACACAAATTGATACACAATATCACACTAAACTAGCTGATGTAAACAATGTAAGATTTTCCTACAAAAAAGGAAGTGAACATACTTATGTACTCACTTTCATGGCAGTAACTCATTTGAAATGTTTACACTTTCTATCTACTTGCAGGGGTTCAGAAACTTGATGTTCTTCTACACATTTGCTGGATAAGCAAGCATATTCTGTATTCTACTCTGAGTTTATGTTTCTGATGATAAAATCATCAGAAGAAGCCATGCCCAAACAGGGAATTCAAAGGAGATTTTATGCATGGAAACATATGGCTTAGGTTGTTTATGCAGGTGAAATGAGCCAATCTAGCCTCTCCGATTTTTCACATGAATGAAATGAAGGGTGCAAAAGACTGCCTCTTTATAAATAATTCTATTCAGGGAGGGAGAGATCTAGTTTGCACAGTACCATGCAAGCTTCTCCACACAAACTATGCCCAGGCCTAGCCAAGAAGCAACCAGTTTTCACAACAGCAGCTTTCTCTGATGTACAACATTATTTTAAGTTAAGAATCCATATGCCATTGATTTACACAGATTCCTTCATCATGCAGTCTGAGGGTTGATTATATCAGAGCCAAGCATGGCCAGAGAAGTCCATGACAATGGCCGCATGTAGACAAAACAAGAGGCATGTGTGCACGACACTTTAAAGCAGGCTAAATGCTTTTGCAGTGCTTTAATGCTGTCAGTGTTTGCATGCCTTGGCAGCGTATTCCGCATTAATTGCAGCTGCTGTAGGAAATTCGGCAGGCATAATGCACCTTAAATGACTTGGGGCACAGCAAGCTAAAACTCTTTCAAGGAGTTTTAGTTTGCTGCCCCTACAGCTGTGGAACGAAGCACCAGGCTCCATGCAGCTCCACAGCTCTGCAGGAAGCCCTGCAGGCAGCCTGGCAGCAGCCTAGGAAATCAGGCTCTGCCCAAGAAGAGCAGCAAACCTGACCTTTCCCCCTAACCCCCACACCGAGCCTGCCTGCCTGTCTGAGCTGTGGGGGGGCCTGGTGCTTCCCTCCATGGCTGTGGTGCCCCCTGGGACTGTCCAAGCCGGGTGCCAGCAGGTGGGTACCGCCTGGGGGGGCACCATGGCCGCAGAAGGAAGCACCAGCCCCGCCCCCTTCTCCCCCGCAGCAGCCCAGGAACCACTCTGCCTGCTGGCAGCTCACTCTCCCCTCCCTGCTAGAGAGGCAGGTAAATCAGTGGGGTGTGCACCTAACACAGGGATTTAATTAGCCCTAAATTGAAGCAGTGTTTTTTAAAACTCACTGCTTCAATTAAGACCCCCATTTTGTCTGCACATGCCCAATAACACCAATAGGGCATGAGAGAAGTAGTACAGAAATGCTACTGGTCCTTCCACAAAAATGCTCCCATAAAAAATGTCTTGAGCTATCGTGGAATTAATAGGTTTAAATACTTTCAGTCTGCTATCAACATAGACAACCTTTCTGCCCAATCCTTTAGGTCACAGAACAAGCAATAAACAATACTAAGTAATAAGAGTAAAAAGAAAAGGCATGTAAGTGCCCCACCCCCATCAAAACAGAGACTGCAATCTCGAAGAAAGAAATCAAGTTGATTGGACAATTTAGTTTGATGAAGGTAACTGCAATGGCACATATGTAACAGACTTTGTGAAGTGCTTGATTTCCAGCCACATTATGCCCTGTTTGAAAACTACCACTATACAATATCAATACAGAATACATTAACAGTGGCTGAGAATCAAAAAGTAAAAGTTAAGAGCAAATGATCATTGAATTTAAGTGTTTCTAGTAGAGTACTACTCACTACTCAGTATTTTCATCAGTGATTTTGGACTAAATATAAAAATCACCGCTGATAACATGTGGATTACAAAGGTAAAGTGGTAAATAAAGAAGATAATTAAAAAAAAACAAATGAACAAACAAACAAAAAACTATAACCAAATGTAGTGTTATATAGTAGTAACAAGTATGCAGTTCTGGAAAGAAGCAACTCTAAAGTAGTTAGAGGAGTGGACAAAAACTTGACCCCACAAGGGTCAGGAGCTTCATACAAGCTCTCAGTAGGATGCTGTAGAAAAGAGGTCTCGATTCCTATATCTATAAAAACTGAGGAAGTGGTAAGCAAAGAGGTGATTTTACCTCTGTATATGGCACCAGTGAGGTCCGCAGTGGGATACTGCATGAAGTTCTGTTGTAGACATATTAAGAGAGATATTGAAAAACTGAAGAAGGTACAGAAGATACTTTCAAAAAAACAAATCAAGGGCTGGGAAAAAAAACATCCTATAAAGAGAGACTTAAACTTTATTTCAATTTATAGAGTAACTTCATAAGGTATTTGATCTAGAACACAAAGATGTAACAAGAATTAACTGCTAAAACTGAATCTAATCAAATGGGAACTAAGGCAATTAGCCACTGGAATAAGGGAAGATGCTCTACCGGCCAGTATCTCCAAATTAAGGCTGGATATTTTTCAAGAAGATAAATTTACTTCAATTAAAGCATATTCGGTTCAATTATAGGAGTAACTGGGCAAAATGTAATAGCCTGAAATATGAAAAGATTGATCATAGGATCATAGAGAAGTAGGGTTAGCAGGGACCTCCAGAAGTCATCTAGTGCAACACCCTGCCTGAGGTAGTATCATCTCTATCAAAACCATACTAAACAAACTTACTGTCTAACCTGTTAGCAATACTACACACTCAGCTGGGACATAACACCCTAACTGGCCACAAGTAAAACAGGAGGATCATGCAGGTTAGAATCCCAAAGTGCTAGATCTAACATAATATCTTGAATTACTCCAGGTGAAAACAACTACAAAGGAAGCTGATAAAGACCTTAAAGGTTTGATTGATCAGGACCATGTTATAACAAAAAAGACCATCCTATGAAAAGAAAAATAATGTATCGTCTCAAAAGAAGACCAGCCTTGGAGCAAACTTGTACAATTTCACCAAAGTGTCTAGTGTTCAATTGCATATAGTCTGAAAAATGCAGCTCCAATATCAGATTGCACTGATTGCAATCTTCTCTTCTTTTTATGCTTTATTTGGAAGTTCAACTATTTCATTTCAGAGTTTCACTGCAGGACAGAAATTCCATTTTTGACTGTCAGAAGGTAGGGCATGGTGACATCCTTGAGATAAACTAATGCCTCTCTGAATAAGTTAATGTAGACAACCACATTGCTTTGTCAGCTGAATCCTGCCCTACCTTCTATCTGACTTTACACTAACCACCTCTGTTTGTTTTTGACTGCAAGGGAAGTTGCAGGAGCTCTCCACAATCTGTCAAACTTTCAGTAGTAGTAGTAGTAATAGTATAGTAGTAAGGGATATTCTTAGCTTTCTTATACAGAAACAAACTTAAAAGCATCTGCATTTTATACCCTTTATTTTATCAACGGACTTCTCTCTAGCTCCTCAAGTTATTCCTTTCCCTTGTATTTAGGATATTAATGGTCTTTCTCCAAACCCTTCCCTAGCATGTTTGAGCATATTGCTCTACTTATTTTTCATAAAAAGGGAGATCCTTCCAAAACTCATGCCTCCCTGTTTACTTTCACTCCTACCGCAAAATACTCAGCAAGATTCCTGCAATAACACATTACTGCTGTTCTTTAAAATTCAAGCGGTTACACATCACAGTGGATTGGTATGAGCTCTGAAATAAGTAAACAGATTGCATCTGCTTTACCCAGTTATTACACAACAGGGCTGTGTGAAACAGCACCATTTTGTTTCAACGTCCGTTTCATGATTTCGACGGGGGAGTGTTTCATTTCAAGTTTTATTTAATTTCTAAGGACCGTTCCATTTCGTTTCCTTGAAACTGTTTTGCTGTTTCAATGCTGTTTTGACATTTCACCCATAGGCTATAATGGGGAAGCACTGCCTATAACTTTGTCATTTTTTGGCAGGTTTGGATGAAAACTGCAGGCATGGTAGTCCCTGATGAAGCCATGAAGCCTGCCAAGGTTCAAGGAGATAGGTGCAGGGGTTTCTGGGAAACTGCACCTCAAGCTGCTGACACACAAAACTTGTGTCATGTGTGCGCGTCTGTGTGTAGGCACGCCCTCACT
>NW_005842306.1:541182-542780 GCF_000455745.1 Alligator sinensis | reverse complement strand
TACACGACACAGTAGTGTGCCCTAATGAGGTCTCCTCTTCCCCTACAGCCTCAGTCCAGCCAACCATTTTAAATAACAATAAGTAAAATAATGACTTAGTGAGGAGCAGCACAGTAGCACCAGCAACATCTCAGGCAACCAAACTGTGACAGAGCCTTTCTTTCCTCTCCTGTAGCAGCTTCTTCTGCAGTGTGTGTATTAAGGCACACCTTCACTGTGTCCTCCTTCCCCCCTCCCTCCTCTTACTTTGTTTCCCTGCAGGCAAGCCCAGCTTTAGCTTCGAAACTCAAAACATTTCAAAATGTTTTGACTGCCCTCGTTTCATTTCAAGGCTGCTTCAAAGCCCTTCATTTCATTTCAATTCCGCTCTTTCAAGCTCGAAACAAGTCAAAACAGCATTGAAACAGTCAGCAAAATTTCGCAGTCCTATCACACAATACATTTCAGAGTCAACAGAGGTCCCAGAATAAACGGAACTAGCACAAAACCCAGCACAGAATCCTGGGGATCAGGGCAAGTGAATATGATTGTCTCTAAGTTCCGGTGAATAAGAAGTAGTGAACATTAAGTAACAGGACAATCACTAATGCATGTAGGTCACCAGTAGTTTAAATGCAAATACAAATAAGGAGTTTATGGTACATATTTAAGCTAAGTTTAACTACCAACATTTGAGTATTTAGATTCTATATTAAATACAAGTTGTTAACATGACACATTGAAAACCAATTTCTTTGGAATGAGTTTTCTGGGAAATCTGCAGCACTAGAAATCCTGGCTAGAGGAGTGTACAGGCATTCCAGCCTGCAACCACCACATCTTCCCTGTAGGCAAACCAAGGCTGAAAGTTCTCAGCCCTTGTTATTGGGTCCATGATGGCTTCAGGGAAGTACACCTGAAACCTTCCCCTGACTGGGGTGACCCTGAACTGGAAAAGGTTGCGAGGGGAAGTGCAAATCCTCCACATCCCTGGGTGGAGTCAAGTGGTCGGGAAATCTCTCTAATGCTTGCACAAATCAAGGTCTTCCCTATAAAAGTGGAAGGCTCAGGGGGCAAGTTGCAGCTCATTTTCTCCCACTACCTAGGATGAGTCAAGCCACAAGGATATGTTCCTGAGCCTTCCACACACTAGGGTCACTAGTTTGTGAAAGATGCAGGAGAAGAGTACAGCAGCTCAGTTTGCCTCCACAGGAGAGAGATCTTCCTGATTGGAAATACTCTTTCCTCCATGAAACAGCCAGTTCTCTTCCAAGAAAAACAAAAACAACACCCCCCCCCCCAAATGGCTATATGCTCTCTTTTTGTGCCAGCAGAAAAGCATTTCTCTCAGCACAAATGTAATGCCTATCCATACCAAATAGTGCTCTTTTACATGTCTCAGAAGACAACTATGGTGAAAACTTTCACTGAAGTATAAATGAAAGTAAAAAAAAATTAGCCTGTGCTAGTCCTATTTATAGGAGTTTTTACCTCAGCCAGCTTTGTCAGGTTTGTTTCTTTTATATTCTAAAGAGCAAGAACCCTCCATATCTCCTTCCACAAAAGCCAGGAGTTAAATAGCCTGGTACTTAAAAAGATAGCAGCCTGTTTACATGAAG
>NW_005842306.1:534294-541151 GCF_000455745.1 Alligator sinensis | reverse complement strand
TTCTCCAGCATCCCTGCCAATGGAGCTATACAACGTTAACATGAGTGAGAAATTTTGCAAAATTTAAGTGCACACAAGATGCAACTTTTTATTTTTAAACTGGTGTTACTTTAAGCTGTCTGAGGTTATGCAACACTTGCATTAAAAAAAAAAAGTAGACACACCAAAAACTTATTTAAAAACTGCTGCTTTCCCTGCATTATGGACAAACTTTCAGTAAACACAATCTGCAAATATAGGGCAAGAGTTAAAGTAATGAAGCCAAATGAAAAATGTTTTGCAATCAAATGAATTGTGTAAATGCAATCAAAAATGGCTATGCAAAAATGCTGTCTTATTTGAATTTGCTCCTTTCTGAGTCATAAGTCCTTCCTATAATGATCAAAGCAAATGATCATAGCTTCCTCCATATTCACCCCTATCTTTGTGATATAGGAACATGAGTTAGCATTCTGTTTCATGTGTCAGACTTAAAACAGCATTCCAGTTCCAGAACTCTCACTATACTGATGAACTGGAATGATGCAACTTCACTGACAGAACCAAGGTGGAAGGGCCAGCCAAGCATTCCTTTCTTTTACTTATGAACTAACATTTGATCTGAACTAACTTGGACACAATATGGAATCCCACAATGGCAGTGGCATTCTTACATATATTCCAAATTTAACTACCCTTAAATGCTATATCAAAGTATTTTTTCCAATTAAAATTGAACTGTTATAATCAGAGACTCCTCATGAGCAAGGAACAAAAGATGTCAGGAAGAAAAAGAGAGCTCTAAACTGGATCAGAAACCTAGCTCTCTTTCCCCACAACCTTTTCTTAAGCCTTTCCCCAAGAATTCAGGTAAAACTGTGGTCTCAATGTAATTAACCCCTCTGGTCTCACCTTGGAATGACCGCAGAACCCCAAGTCCTCTACACAAGCCAAACTCTCCCCAGACCCTACATATTGTAGGGTCTTCATTTTCTGCATGTTTGGCTTCATGCCTCTGTTCTCAGCTCCCAAGTATGATGTAGGGAAGGCTGAAGTGTTTAATGCCTTTTTAACTTTTGTCTTCACAAATAGGGGCAGCTACCAGATGATGTGTGCAGCTGTTGGCAAGGATAGAGAAGGAGACAAACAGCCTGGAATAGTAAAACAGGTTAGGGATTATTTAGGGAAGCCTTCATGTTGGCAGGACCAGCTGGGAAGCACCCCAATTCTGAAGGAATTGGCTGATGTAATTGCAGAGTTGTAGCTATCCTCTGAGACCTGGTGAAGGTCATGTGAAGTCCCGGATGCTTGGCAAAAGGGTAAATATAGTGGTCCATCAGAAAGGGAAGAAAGAAATTATAGACCAGTCAATATGACCTGAACCCCTGGAAAGATCAAGGAGCAAATTTTCAAAGAATCTATTGTGAAGGTGAAAGTGAAGGAGATGATGATGATGATGACGATCAGGAACATCCAGCATGAATTCACCAAGAGCAAATCATGCCTGACCAACCTGATTTCCTTCTATGATAAGGTGATAGGTTCTTTGAAAGGAGAGAGAACAGTGGATGCAATATAACTTGATTTTAGCAAGGCTTCTGACACCCTCTCACATAACATTTTTACCAACAAGCTAAGGAAACACAGACTAGATGAAAGTACCACAAGGTGGATCCCTGTGTTTAACTAATAGTTATCAGTGGCTCAATGTCTAGCTGGGAGGAGCTAACAAATGGGGTTCCCCAGTGGTCTGTTTTGGGTCCAGTATTGTTCAACATCTCCATTAATGATTTAGATGATGGGATAAAGTGCATGCTTAGCAAATTTGTGGATGACACCAAATTGGGTGGAGTTGCAGACTCCCCAGAGGGCAGGACTAGGATCCAAGGTAGAGTGGAGAAATGGTCTGCAATCAGTTAGATGAGAAGCAATAAGGACAAATGCAAAGTCCAGTACTTGGGATGTAATAACTGCATGCACAAATACAGACTGGAGAATAAATAACTAGGCTGTAGCACTGAAGAGAAGGACCTGGGGGTTACGATGGAACATAACATGACATGATATTGATCCCTACCTTCCTTTACAGGATCAAAATCTCTCCCACTTGAGCCAACAGAATAAGCAAGAGCAACAATAAATTCCAATCCTCTATAAAGACCAGGGGTAGACAGAAGCGAGATATTTTGCCAGTACGTTTTACAGTAGGATAACAGCCAGACTGGAATCTTGGATTCTACTGCAGAGCCTAGAAAGGACTGAAATATCCTTGTGCCTCTCCTCTTCCCCCAAGCTTGACCCTGTCTCCCATCACATACTAACTGTCCTGTTTCTCATCTACCCCTGGCTTCTTATCACATTCTCCTTACCCCTCTCCATTCCTCAAGTTTCTCATCCTAATCCCAGTTATCTTGTCCCACCACCAGGTTCTAGGCTCTTCCTCCTGGATCTTTATCAGTTTTTCCTCCCCTCTGGTCTAGTTACATCCTTTATATACATGTCTACAATCCCCAGTCCAACAGTTCCCATCTCAATTCTCTCTCCATGGATTCTTCATATAGTAAGTCCCATCCCCTGCTCTCCCCACCCCCCAGTATCTTGCCCCAATCTCTTTGAGCACCAAGTCCTAGCTTTCTCCCTGCCATATCCATCCCCCCTCCTCCATATTTTCATCCCCATTGTCCCAGTGATTCTCAGTTCCAGTCTCTTTGCCCAGCCATTCATTCTTCCCCCTTTATATAGAGTCTCCTCCCCACTCCCCAAGTTCCTTGATTAAGTTTATTCTCCATTAAAAGAAAGACCTATACCAAGAATTAGAGGAGATCCTGCCAAGCCCCCTGCTGCAGCGTGCCTGATACAGGCAGAATCCTTGTGGAATGAGCATATACAAACTGCGATCTTTCAGTTTTCTTCCTGCTTGGTCAAACCTAACTAGGTTTCCCTGGGGATGGCAAAAGGCAAATCCTTGAAGAAAGGCTACCAGTCTGGCAGATTTTAAGACTTTGTTCCAAGGGATGGGGGTGCTACAGTGTTTCAAACAAAAGGGTAACAGAATTTATTTTTAAAACTTGGGCAAAACACTTTCCCCTACTCTAGTTCTCCAAAACAGATAAGCCACTTTCTTGAATATTTCTGAACTATTTAGCCAAGGGGTCATATTCAGCATGCAAAATATTGGCCTTCCCAACCAGTTCAGGTCTGACAAGTCTAATAAACCTGTAAGAAACTGAAAATGGAAGCTGTTAATGGGAAATCTTGGTGAACCTTAATAGATGGTATTAGCAACTTCCTGATGAGACAACTCTTGCAACCTAGGTGCAGCACGGTGGTAATGAGATGACAATCAACAAGGACAAGTAGGGCTCAATAGCATGAAACTCCTGTTCAGAGGCTAAGAAGATGGAGCTGATGAACAGAAGCACAGCCCCAGAGAAATAAACGGTATTTCTTGACTCAGAGAAAGAAAATGTAAGCAATGACTTATTTTTAATACTGAAATTGATCAAAGAAGTCCTGAACTGGATTCTGTGAAATTCTGCAAGTTCTTCTTACAAGTTAAATGCTGATTTTGTATGTGGTATACAAAAATCCCCAAAAGATCTGAAAGCAGATTAGTTACTAACTGAGTTTAAAATCCACCCATGCTTATGACCAGCTTGCCTAAATTTGCATTCAACATTATAAGAGAATACAGTAGGAAACTTTAATCATACATAGTTTGAAAATAAAATAATTGATGGCAAAGAAATGGAAAATACTTACTGGAAATAGGAATGCAGCCAAAGTTGTTTCTGTGCTGTTTGCATACTGTAGGGAAGTGAGCCACCAGCTAAAAAATAAAAGAAAAACAGCATTATAAAACTCTAGCTTTTGTTTTTTTGAAAGACATTTTGCAAGTGTCACAAAAACACATTTTAAGTAAATTGTGAGGGCGTAAAAGAATATATTATTTCCACTAGCAGCATAAAATGTCTCTCCAGAAAACAAGGAGAAACTCCTGTGATTTTAAGTGGTTTGTCTTGTCAGAATAAAATACTTAAATACCAATCCCCATATTTTATATAATGCATTTAACACCAGAAAGAGGTAGAAAAAAATCAAACTTAATGGTTCACAATTCAATCCTTTCTTTAAAGATACAACTATGATATTTTTTCCTTAGTAAGCCAGATAGAATCCATGTTATATAATCATGGATGGGCATCTATTATTCCCTTACATAAGATACAGGAAATAAAGAAAGCTTCAAATCAGTAACTATAGTTACAAAAGGTGAGTATTTTTGTGAAACTGTATATGGCTAAGTTGATCTCTGGTTGAGGTTTTTAATGACCATTTTTCTAAAAACTGATCAGAACGAAGGAAATCCAGAAGAGTACAGCAAGTAGTAATCCATCTTGGGCATTACAAACCTAAAGGTTAATGAAGTCCCAAAAACCTTTATTCGTATGTGGGCTGCCACTGACTACTGGAATCAAATTGGACTATTCACCCGAACAAAGGCCATAAGGCTATATACCAACACTCCACTAAATAAAGAGTCATGCTATCTGAACAATTTCACATGATTTTATCTTACTGTAACAGACACTAATCACATATTTTTCAAATCAGGAGACAAAGTATCGGTTTTACCATGATTTTTATTTATAATACACAGTAAAACAATAATTGATTTTTATATCTCCAATACAGTATTCGGTTCATATATTAAAATAAACATTTACAAGAAGCATCATAACTACATATATACTTGACTCAGTTCACAGTTGTCCAACCAGAGTTCAGAGAAAGGAAGGACCTCCAGAAAATGGATAAGAACTCCTTGATCCTGTATAGCCAATCTTGCCAATAATCAAAATAGCTAATATACACTTCAACTTGTCCTTGTTTCTGTGTGGTATAACTGAGGAAGTCATCTGTGAGTTCATAAAAATAGCTTAAGAGAACCATTTTTGAAACTATTGGCCTTAGTGTATCAGATACAAAACTTTAAGATGACTTTCTTGGCTTATGCCAAAATTTACACATGCACATTCATTTCAGGAATGGAAATCTGAGAAGAATGAACTGACCAACTGTAAATCATGGAATATTAAAGCATTACCTGGGTTCCCACCGCCACTTCCTAGACTGGTATATTATTTTTCATAACATTCAGCATCTACGGTGTGGCTAAATGCAAAGTAAGCCTTCTAACAGCTTTGCTTGCAAAAATGCAATGAAGAGAAAAACTTTGCATAAACACAAACATCTTCCGGTTTGCAGCCAAAGCTCATGCATCACTAAGTTAGAGCTGTGACCAGGAATAGCGCTTTGGGTAGTGACATACAAATTGGACTAAGACTATTTTAATTTTCAGGCCAATACCTGTAAAACTTTCCTGTCCAGAGTCAGGCAATTGCCCTGTTGGGTCAGCACTCCAAAAATCAAACCAGGACTCTATGGCAACACTTATGATGCCTACACAAGTAACTTTCAGGTTCATTCAGCAACAGCACCACCAGTCACTGAAACATTTACACATGAGTTTACATGCATCATTATCACAAAAATTATAAAATACAGAATTATTTTTCCATTAATTTGTTTACCAGGGTATCCTTCCAAACTCTGCCTCACATTGTCCACAGTAGGATAAACCTAAAAAATACAACACAAACAATTATTAGCTTAAAACAATGTTAAGATGCAATACTACAGCTCTGTTAAAAAGTGTTGCCAATTTTAGACATCTGATGCTACTATCTTAGGGACAATGAAAATTCTCAGAAATTCTCAAATGGAATAAATGCACAGTTTTCCAAGAAAACTGCAGAAAAAGACTTTTGTGCCATATTAAATGTTCTGTCTTATCAGAATTAAAAACTTTTAGGTTTCATTAAAACCAAACTAGACAACAGAAAATTAGCCGTGAAGCAACATACACTGAACATTTATTCTGTCAGTTCTCTTTTACTGTTGCTGACTCTCTCTGAAATTCAAGGTTCAAAGGCATAGGAATTTCTAACATGTTTCAATTCATACTGCATGCTTCCCTGACTAAAAATTCTATCCCCCACAACATCTAATTTACATGACTTTTTATTTTGTTTGTTTCTAAGGGCTTATTTACATGGGGAGGCTGGTGTTCAATAAACTAAGGCATGAACTTACAATGCGCTAGCTAATCTGAATTAACTTGTCCACAGGACCCCCCCCCCCCCCCCCCCCCCCATCTCTGATTTTACTCACTAATAAAGGAGATGGACTAGCAGAAGACATTAAGGCCACTTGCAGACATTTAAAAAAAACGACGCAAGCAGAAGCGCATTATTGCAACCCAGCTCTGCAGTATCTGTCTAGATCAGGCACTTCAGCAGGGCCTTTTGGCGCTTTTAGCTAAAGCTGATTCAATCAGCTATTAGATAAAAGTGCCAAAAAAGCCCCACTAAAGTGCCTGATTTATCCAGATGTTGGGTGAACCAGATCCAACTAAGGCACTGCCTCTTCTGGCCAGGTGCTAGACTCAGCACAGGGGCATGCCGAGTTCAAAATAAAGCACCACTTTTTTTTTTTTTTTTTTTAAAACCTCTGCAAGCAGCCAAAGTTATTTTCTCTCTTCAGGAGCTGTCCCCCAGCAGTCTCTTCAGCAGGTAGTGATAACTAGTGGAGATGACTTTTTTTTCTAACTAACTGGAACTAGATATTTGGGTTAGGATCTCTATTTTCTCTTTTAGAATTATTTCACAATTCTGTCTTTTTTGCCAAGGTCACTTGGTTTCAAAAAAGTTATTGCTACTGGCAACTCAAGCAAGTTTTATAACATAACTTGGCTGATGCTTGCCCCCTGCTGATAAATCTTAATTAGCTTACAACTATCATACTAAATACTACAC
>NW_005842306.1:525985-534282 GCF_000455745.1 Alligator sinensis | reverse complement strand
CTAGCAATAATATATATATATGTTTTAAGAAAACACAATTATGTAGATAGTTTAGATGCTAATTGCATAGCGATTATCTATTTAATAAAAGAAGAAAAAAAAACTTATGAATTGCAAAAAGATCTTCGGTCCTCATATAAACTGTGTACCTAGAGAACTACCCATCTCTAAAATACAGTTTCCACTGGCATGAGATGCTGTAGTACTTTTCCAACAACATTATGTAACATGCTTTATGAGAAGTTAAGAATAACTTTCTGTTCTTATCTTCCGATAGCCGCCAACTTCTTGTGTTTGCCATAAAAGCCATTGGAGAATCATTTCATAAGCTGAGATCGGTAAATGAACCGATTCCAATGTTTGGGGTTTTTTAATTAAAAAGAAACATAAAAAATTATAAAGCTAATGTTAAAATAACTGGAGGAGAAAAAAAAATTCTTCCACTTTGGCAATTTCAAGTGGAAAATCTTGGCTAACTTTTTCCAGAAGTCATGGCAAATTGATGACAATAATAATGAAACTTGACTGCCATCCTACTCTGAACATTGAAAATAAACAAATGAGCAAACAAAAAAGCCAGTGGGTAAACATACTCTATCACCATCTAAAAACCATACCAAATGGACTGGAATGTCTTGTCTCGCTAGAGTCTTCGCTCTGTTGCCTAAAGCAACCAGGCTCTCCTGAAATTCCGAACACAGCCATTTGGACTGGTCAGCTCCCATGGATCCGATACTTGAAAACTGTCCTATTACAGGCCAAGATTCTTGGGCTGGTATTGGTGATGCATGCTCTTTCAAAAGCTATTTGGGAAAAATTAAAACACTTTGTAAGACTCCAGTATGCCAAGCTGCTTAAAATTCTGACCAAGTTCACTATCTAAGTTCCTGTATAATACTCTATATTAGACAATCTATTTGCCAATAGTGAAAAGGAAGAATTAATCACTTTGATTAATGCATTTAGCTTTTGCAAACTATTGCTTCTTTTTCATGGGGAGCAAGACAAGCTCAAAATATGCACATTACACAGTTTTCCTTAAGAAAAAAGGTACAAGCTATGATAGATCTGAAGGAAGGTAATTTATATGGAAAAGCATTAGAATTTCTGTACCAAGACAAATAAAATTGGGCAGACTGCAAAAATTACCACTCGCCATACAAAGAGATAGCATGTACGGAATGGCGCACCTTCTTAACTTCGCAAATGTGTACATTTACCAACAGACCTTCTTGCAATTTTGAATAAATTTAGGAGGAAGCTTAATAATTAGAGCAGCTTAAAGTAATTCATAATATAAAGACCTTATATGTTTTAAAAATATGATTTAATAAATTATTTGCAAAGGGATTTAGAAAAATGGATCAGTCCCTATCAGTTATAATGCAAGTCAATATTTGAAATTAACTAAGGTTTGCCTACTCTGTCCCATTATATTTGCTAACCTCCATTTTTAAATCTCGACCAAATTATACATGCTCGACCTTAATGTTTTCTCCTGGTCTTTGAGAAATAAGATAAACAAAAGCCAGTCTAGTAGTAGCTACTGCAACAATTTGCATTTTACTTTCAGGAATCCAGTTTGCATCATTTATCTTCCACTAAAATGGCTTCTGATCTGTCATCTCTGGAAAAACAGTCTTAGCTCACAAAGGCAATATCAAATCAGTGAACTGTGCAGTCTATCTTTTATCTGACCTCTTACATTCAGGTAAGTGAAAGGCAGATCAGAAGCCATTTTAGCAGAAGAGAGAAGTTTATCTGGGGAGCAGGTTACTGATGGTCAGGATACAGGGCAGAAACATTGGTTCAAATGAAATACTAATCTTGCCAAGAAAGAGACACCATTCCTGAATGTAACACTCAAGTGTACATTGGAATAAGGGCATTAAATAGTTTACAGTAACATTAAAGGTCACAGAGGGCAGCAGAAAGAAATACCTTCCCCTCCTCCCCACAAAAGCTGCTTATAATAAAAAAAGGAAAAAAAAATAAGAGAAAAAGTGGTAATAAAAATTCTAGTACCTTTCTGAGCCTAAAGTGACCCCACTTTTCTTTTTGAGGGCCTTGGTATCTTCCTGGGGTTGATCCAATCAGATATACTCTGTATAACATATAATATTCTCATATAATAAACAAAAGAGTTTAGGATTTGGATTTTACTGGCCAAATAAGCAGATAAAAGTGAGACAGGGGGACAAAATAATATAAAGAAAGAGAATTACTAGGATTGTATTAGGAACAGAGAGTAGAAATATGGTACTTTTTAGGTTAAAATATCACCTTCCATTTCACATTTGAATCTTAAAATCATGATGATTGGTAAAGACAGGAACATAACAGTTTCTGCAACAACGAAGTTGGCAAATTTACCTTGTAGAGATCAACGATGAGTTCAATTTAAAGTTATTTTATCAATATGATATGATATATATAAGTGCTGCCAAAAGTATACATAAATACAAACAATATTAACGTGATTAACAATATAAACAGGAAGGTTTGCTCTTAAATCAATATTATCTTCTATTCTATATTTCTTATTCACTGTTTGACTGCCATATGCCACCAGGCTATTTTTATTATTACCTTTTTTCTTCCTTCCAAAGTTAGAGGTTTGTTCCTTGGTTTGTAATTTTTAGAAAGCAATCTTGTTACTACTACTACTACTACAAATCCCTTTCCTACATATTTCTATTTCATGTAATGAAGTAGGCAAGGTTTCTCTCTCTCCTGTAAGGCTGTTCTCACTACCTCCAACACAGTTTACATTATCTTCCAGCTTCTATGAAATTGTAAATTTAGTTATTGTCTATTTTACATTTCAAGTAAACTTTTACAACTAGTTTTAGGGTCCAATGACTTGAGATTACCATTTAAAAAAAAATACACAGTACATTACTGGGCAATACTAATCTGCATCCCTAGATTAAATTTTCCAGTTAGTTCTTCAAAAAAAGTAATAATTTAAATAAAATCTCCAAAGCTTTGTATAACCTACATGAAAACAAAAGCCTATTGTTCTAACTAAAATATCTTAGTAACTAGGGGTGCACTGATAAAGACGTTTTTGGCCTATACCAACGGCCGTTTATTAACCAGCCATATAAGCCAACACTGATCTGATAGCCGATATGCAGCCCATCAGCTTGGAGAGCAGCCCCCAGCCAGTATGCCTGGCGAGGGGGGGAGGCCGTTAGGGGCAGATTGAGGCCCCTCCTGGTGAGGGAGGGAGTGGGGCAGGGGCAGCAAGCACTGCCCAACCAGGGTGGTGAATGGACCCTGTGGCAGGGTACAGGGTAGAGACACAAGCGGTTCAACCGGGGGACTGGGGTGGGGGGGAAGGGAGAGTGGATCCCTACCACTGTACGCACCCCTGGAGGAGGCATGGGGGGCAAGTGCCCTCCCAGATTTGTGCACAGGGCAAGGCCGGGCTGCCTGCTGCAAACTCAAGGCCAAGGGCTGTACTGGCCTCTTCCCAGAGGTGGGGAGCTGGGCTGGGCTAGGACTGCACTTGGAGCAGAGTGGGCAGCATCGGCACTGCGGGCTATGGGGTAGTTACAGGGAATCTCTGGGGAGGCTGTAGCCACCCGTCTCAGTGCCACCATCTGCCCCAAGTGCAGGCTCCCTGCTGAAAAGAGGCCAGAACAGCCCCTGGCCCCGAGCCCACAGCCACCTTCCCCCCATACACAAATCTGGGGGGCACATACCCACATGCCTCCCCTAGGGGTGTCCACAGTAGCAAGGACCCACCCCTCCTCCCCACCTCCCCTGGATGAGCTGCCTGCGGCTGTCTCACTACTGAAGGGATTGCATTAACTGTCCTGGCTAGGAAGTGCCTACCCCTGCCCCATTCCTTCCCTCACCCTGGGGACCATAATCTACCCCCACCCCACACCCCTTCCCTCCTCCACACCCCTTCTCACAACAGAATTACCGGCCAGACACTGATTTCCAAGCTGCCGGGCTACATTCCTGGCCCTGTGCATGCTGCGACTGTGCACATACACATGGCATTTAAATCGGTGACATTACTTGCTACACCAGCCAAAAAAAGCTGATTGTCAATAATGTTAACTTTCCTTTTATTGGTGCCAATCCCATATGGACCGATATATCGGTTCACCTCTATTAGTTATATAATATGTAGCTGGTATTATTATGTTTTGCACAAAATTCCAATGCAACAATTTTTGTTAGTGTCCGTTAGGGCTGTGCGACGTTTCAGTCCCCGATTCAATTCAGTGGAGATTCAGTCCAATTCGGTGGCTGAATCACTGAATCTGAATTGAATCAGAGGACCCTTTAATCTCTCCAAATCGAATCGGAACCTTCCAAATCGATTCGGAGAGATTCGTCAATTCAGACAGAGACAGCTTTAAATGTTTTTTTCTACATACCTCTATGTAGCAGGGGCTCGCGAGTGCTGTGATGCATGGAGTGCCCCACAGAAGCACAGATGGGTCCTCAGCGCGCTCAGCAGCAGACCTGGAAGCGGACCAGAAGCACTTCCAGTCCACTTCCAGGTCCCTTAGGGAGCGCTCCCACACGCCCTGGCTCAGTGACTGGTGCCTCCTGGGTCTGGGAGGAGCACCCAGGATCCTCCATGGCTAGCTGGGGACTTCCAGTCCACTTCTGGGTTTGCCGCCGAACACATGGATGGCCTCCCCGCACTCTTGTGGGAAGCTCCATCCATCCCAGCATTGCAGCAATCATAAGCCGTGCCTGCTACCTCAAGATATGTAGAAAAAACTTTTAAAGCTGTGTCTATGTCCGAATTGCTGATTCTCTGAATCAGCATTGACTCTTCAGATTTGGCCGAACCAATGAATCGAATCACTGTGCCTGATTCAGGACGTATCTGAATCGAATAGGGCCTGCTTTGAATACCCCTAGCGTCCATAGCTTTTTCTAAATTAACTCTGTTTGACTAAAAGGTGAAAGTCTGCAGCAGTCAGACAAATTGTGCTCATTTACAGCAGAGAATTCAGCCCTATATTATATAAGCTGTAACGTGTAAATTGGAAGTTTTATTTCACACACGGGGTAAATTTTATCAGAATATATTATGCAATTCTTAATTACATAATAAATGGAAAAATGCTGATTCATTCTTCAGATCAGCTCCTGTGCTACTTACTCATTAGCAATTCGCTTTAGGTAGAAACAGGCTATTCTCCTATTAAGGCCAACATTTCAATACTAGTTACTTAGATTATTTCAATGGGAGATGGAGATAATTCCTTTTATTCGAGTTATGCACGCCGTTTATGCATATGCCTAATTTAAAGACACTCATGTCTAAACATTTTGGATTAAGAATGCCACAAGCCAAGATGAACAAAAAAAACCCGCATGAGTTAGTAAGTCCTAATAGCACAGAAATGCTGAACTTCTGGAGAAAGCATGAAGGTACAGACATTAAAGGTATACATACTTTGTCTCTGAAAGATCATGTTCCTGGATTATATCCACCCACTCTTTGAGAGATGGAGAATTGTAAGATACCAAGTAGCTTATTAAGTCAGACTTAAAATTGGTTACAGATTCACCAGAAGAACCAGGAGTTCCTGAAGGTAGCCTTGAATATAGAGGACTTAACCATATTCTGAAAAATAGGAATGGAACATGCTTTTGAGTCACCATTATTATTCAATTACTGAAAGAAAAGTGGACCAAGAGCTCCATGCAGAACCTTGGACAGAAACAGTTTTGGTCTGAGATGGTTCTGGTTATTTATCCGTAATAAAATGAACAGCTACAATCAACTTTGCAAACATGCAGTCATCTCAGCTCATATTTCAGATAATAATAAAAAGCTAATATTTTTTATGGAGTCTGAAGAAGAAGGTTTGTTACTTGGTCAAAATGAAGCAAAAATATTATTGATTATAAACTTCTTGGAATAATTCCCGTCTCTCGGAGCAGGGACTGTGCAGCAATTTGTCCACTTAAAGCAAAACACAGGGCCTGAGTTCCAGTTTTTAAATGCAATTCTTATAACAAGGATTTTCACTATAAACAGAAAATAACATGCAGTAAAGTATGATCTATCTGCCAGTTTGAGAAGTGACAGACAGTGAAATGAACCAAGACTGAAATGCTTTGAAGTCCAAAGGCAGGGAGGCTTAAGTCAAGGACTGTCACTCGTGGCACTCTTCTCTCTTCAGTGCGAGAGGCTCTTCTTTTACCATTTTGATATCAGTAATGTCTAAAACTTGACCTCTAGATATTTTCCCTTTTTAAAAAGTCTTCTTGACAAGCTTAGTAGTCCCCTTCAGTCCTGTCTCTTTCCTACTGCAGCAATCTTTTAGCAGTTCTAACTCTGATGCTTTCCCAGTGTACTTCTCACCCTCCACTTCCTTCATCCCCTTTCATTTCTAGTTCCCTTTACCTCTTGCTCTCTTGCCCTGCTTCATATCAAGCTCAACTACATATCTACTATTTCATATCAAGCTCAGCTGCTTCTGTCAGAAAAAAAATGACAATTAACAGCCAGACTTTATTTTACCAAGTTACTAAAAGCAGCCAAAAGGAGGAGTAGCAGCTTTAAACTAGGTCCACAGACGAATGGAGACAAAGGCCTACAGCTAAGTAAAGAGCCAGATGACACAGATAAAAGCAAAGTATGAGGCATGCAATATGGGAAGTATTAACCAGGTTATAAGATGGAAACAAGCATGGCCAAACGACTAGTAATTTAAGATGTGTATATATCAATGCAAGTAGTATGGGTAATATGCCAACAAAACTGAAATCCTACTACAGATATGGAATTATGATGTAATTGGAAAAACAAGATGGCAAGGGAATTCATGATCAAAACTGTTAAGGGAGGACAGGTTGTAGGGGAACAAACTGGTGTTGTCTTGTATATTAAAAGACACATACATTTGCTTTGATACCAAAAGTAGGAAGGAAACCTGTTCAAAGTTTCTGGGTTAAGGCAAAAAGAGAAAACAGCAAGGGTGATGTTATGGCAGGTATCTACTACAGACCACCAAAAGAGGAAGATGACAATGACAACAAAAATGACTAGGTATTTTTGAACTAACCAACCAAAATATCCAAACCACAGAACGTGGTTTGTGTGCTGAACTTTAGTTACCATGAGATCTTAACAAAGGGAAACTCAGAAGTGCACAGACAGTTTTTGGTAAAGATGGTGGAGAAACTAACTAGGAGGGGGAGGAAGACCTCTTCTTGCTTTGCTATTTCTAATAAGGGAAGAACTGATTGAGAATCTGAAGGTGGAAACTTGGGCAACAGCATTCACGATCCTATGGAAAGGACAGAAGGTAGGTGAGCAGCATAATAAAAACACAGAACCCCCCCCCCAACTAGACTTGAGATTAACAGAATCAGGGAACTGGTGGGCAGGATCCCACGGGAGGCATGCCTAAAGCAAGATATAGTCCAAGGCAGCTGGTTGTGCCCTAGAGAGACGTTATTTAAGGGACAGGTACAGGCTACCCCAACATGAAGAAAGGATAGGAAGCACAGGAGGAGACTGGCTTGGCTGACAGCTGACAAGTGACATAAGAAGCAACAAAGAAGCCTTCTATAAGTGTGTCATAAGTAAGAGGAACACCTAAGGAAGGAAGTGTAGGTCCCTTACTGAAATAGGAGGGGAATCTAATGACAGAGAAAGCTGAAATGTTTACTGCCTTTTTTTTTTTTTGTCTTTGCAGAAGGGATCAACTATCAGATAACAAGCACTCTTAAAGTGGGCAGAAAACAACAAAATGCAGTTCAACAAGGAGAAATGCAAAGTGCTGCACCTAGGGAGGAAAAATGTCCAGCACACCTACAGCCTAGGGAATGACCTGCTGGGTGGCACGGAAGTGGAAAGGAATCTTGGAGTCCTAGTGGACTCCAAGATGAACATGAGTCGGCAGTGTGACGAGGCCATCAAAAAAGCCAATGGCACTTTATCGTGCATCAGCAGATGCATGACGAATAGGTCCAAGGAGGTGATACTTCCCCTCTATCGGGCGCTGGTCAGACCGCAGTTGGAGTACTGCGTGCAATTCCGGGCACCGCACTTCAAGAGGGATGCGGATAACCTGGAGAGGGTTCAGAGAAGGGCCACTCGTATGGTTAAGGGCCTACAGACCAAGCCTTACGAGGAGAGACTAGAGAAACTGGATCTATTCAGCCTCCGCAAGAGAAGGTTGAGAGGCGACCTTGTGGCTGCCTATAAGTTCATCACGGGGGCACAGAAGGGAATTGGTGAGTATTTATTCACCAAGGCGCCCCCGGGGGTTACAAGAAATAATGGCCACAAACTAGCAGAG
>NW_005842306.1:519943-525952 GCF_000455745.1 Alligator sinensis | reverse complement strand
TTCCTGCTTATGCAGGGGGTCGGACTCGATGATCTATTGAGGTCCCTTCCGACCCTAACATCTATGAATCTATGAATAATAGCAAAGACAAGGGAAGAGATAAACAACCTAGAATAGGAAAAGATCAAGGTAGAGATCACTTAGATCAGTGGTTCTCAACCTTTTTTGTACCATTTGTAAGCACTAATGGCCAGTCCCGCCCCAGTGCCCCTCAATTCCAACCTGCTGCCCCCCACCTCTAGACCCCAGAATGTGGGACAGGGGGAGCCCCAAGCAGCCCCTCACAGGCTGGAATTCTGCCAGCCTGCAAGGGAAAACCCAGTTTCCCACACTTTCTCCTTTAAAGGAAAATCCATTTTTTAAAGTTTGTTGATCCATTTTTAAAGCTGGTTTGCAACCCTTTCATATATTCTTGTTATCCACTTACGGGTCGTGACCCACAGGTTGAAAAATGCTGACCTGGATTATATAACACTTTGAGGACTCATCTAGCCCTATTTTTCTGACCTGATATGATATGCATACACAGTTTTTCAGGGACTCAACATAGTCACTTTACTTGTGTGTTACATTCCTTTCCCCTAGCCTTTTTTCAAGGCTTATAGGATGGGAAAGGGGTAACCATTTTAAGTTATATGGGAAAGGCAGTCTTTCTAAATGTTCATCTAATATAACAGGGCCCCAAATCCTGATCAGGCATTACTATAATATAAAGAATACATTACATTCTTAAAGAAAGAGGAAATGATAAATGCCTCGTAGCAATTGTTTAAACCTACAGTACAGGGCCATTACAGTTTCCTAGTGGCAGTTAAAAGACAGTCAAAAGTAAAATATTACGTTGTAGAATTGAATTGGCATTGACATTGCAAACACGGGGTATGCCTTTCAAATTCAGGAACAATATAATAGCTACATTAAACAATAAACAGCGTATTACCCATAGTGAAACAAGAGCTAAGTTACATTTGAGTGAAGAATGGTTTTATTGTGTTTAAAGTCTGCTAGTTGCTTCTCACACACAAAGTTGATCCTCTTTTAAACAAGGCCATCTCCCAAAGTGTAATTTTTTCTTTAGGGAGAGAGATTAGCAGTGTTATTTATAGCTGATTCCCCATCCTACCAATAAACAAAATAGAATGAGGCAACCACTTGTTTCTGTAAGAACAAAACAGGCTTGGGTCTTGTTTTTCCCCAGTGACAAATGGTAAACTAACTTCAGTATTTTATCTACATTCTGGATATACTGACGTGAATCAAAATGATGTTTCAATCCACCATGGAGATAGCCCTTCCAATCTCACATTACTGTAGCTATAGTAACCAGAGCTTGAGAAGTTAAAGATGATTCTAAAAAGATATGTATTGCCTTCAATAACCCAGAATTATACAATCCTTGAATGAGTCATTAGATTGGGGATCAGGTATGTTGAGGCAATTAGATATCGGAGTTTTCACATGCTGTGAGAGACATGAAGTTCTGATAACTAAAACATTTTTCTTTAATAATTTACAAGTAAGGTAAATTGCCAGAAACCCCAAAACATCAATTTCATGCCTGCTCAGCTCTCTGTAAAATCCAACTGGCAGAAAAAGACCAAACAGCTGAGGGCATTAAAAATCAGATATTTCAAAAGAAATGAAATATTTTAAAATAATAAATTATTAGTTATCTTCCTGCTACCTCTCAAGTACTAATAGGATTTTGCTTCAGTGAGGTAGAGAGCTAAAACCTTGGTGTGCCTACTGGTAATGAAAACAATGTCCAATAAAAAGAGCAGTTTTCTAAACCTATTTTTAAAAATGGTTTACCTCTTTCTTAGTCTGCTGTGGAGAGCCGACAAAGAGGAACTGAGTTAAAAAAACCAAAGGATTCTAATGGCAACTCTCCCTTTCCTTCCACTATCTTTCACATATGTGATGAGTTTGTTAGGACTTCTTAAGCCAGGGGCCCCATGTACTGGATTCAGTTCATGGGGCTGGTCCAGGTGTGCAATGGCCATTGTGTGCCGCTTGCACATGAGCAACAGCTCCAGCCACACATCAAATGCAGTCTGGTATGAGGCATGTGCTCTATGTGGTGCCTACGCCAGACCAGCCCTGCATGCTGGATCTGGCATGTAGTTCCAGTCTATGGGCCTGATCTAGACTGGCCTCAGATTTAACATGCAAACACCATGTGTAGAACATGCCCCAGACTGACCCTAGGCCACATGCAGACTGTGCGAGACTGGCTCTGCATACTACATTTGGCATGTGGGGCTGGGGTCAATACATGTTGCATGAAGTTGGCAGCACTGTGGATCAGATGATACGGCTCTACAAGCCAGAACTGGCCCACAGGCTGCATCTTTGTCCCCCCTGCCTTAAGCTATTAAAAAAGATACAGTGAAGTAGTCTCCTAGGACAGGGGTGGCCAACCTGCAGCACATGCCACAAGTGGCAGACTAGGGTGAGGACAAGCAGCACCACAACAGATAAGGTAGGAAGTGGAAAACTGAGCAGCAGACTGGGGAGGGAACGCAGAGCAGGAAGCAGAAATCAATGCAGCAGATGGGGCATGGAGCATGGGGTATGGGGAAGGAAAAGGGAGATCGGATTGGCACTCAGGGAGGATGTTGAGCCTATTTGTTGGCCCCAGCTGATCTAGACAGGTTCACCCCCACTGATCCATACAATTACTGAAGTAGAAATAATACGCAGGGCCTACTTAAATCCTTCCTCTCTGGAAGAATTACTATTATTAAAATCAATGCTCAGTTCAACTCCTAGGACAGTGGGGGCCAGTCTTTCAGGCAGTTGTGCCACAAAGTATACCTCACATGCTCCCCAAGTACCATTCTGATCTCCTTCCCTTGCCTGATCTGTTGCTCTGCTTTCTGATCCCTGCCCTATCTGCCACTATGTTCCCTGTTCCCTCCTCCATCTGCCACATGCCACACACAGAAGCTACCCATGTGTCATAGGGCACTAAGGTGCCTGCTCCTAGAAGAGCAGAAACTGCCTGGGGAGAGCTCACAGACACACAGAAGCCCAGGTGCAGGTTAACAGGGCAACCGGCTAGAGAGCAAATTAGCCTGCACCTGCACTTGGTCAGCTGACCGGAAGGGGCAGGGCCATAGGCCCATATAAACCCCAGGCTAGAACTAGGGGAGGGAGTTTGCTGCCAGCGGCCAAGCAGGAAGGAGCTATGGGAAGAGGCCTGAGGGCTAGTCTAGCTTCTGGTAATGCCAGGGGCAAAGTTGATTCTTTTAAAGGGATGGAGCACACTTGGAACTTATGTGTTATGTTCTAGCCCAGAGGCTTGTTTTGTTTGCGGTTTCATGAGAGGGCACGGTATTTGGGGTGCACAGACCCTGGCGCCAGCAAGGGCACGGCACTAAGGGCGCAGAGACAGAGGCAGGGATGTAGACAGCCCAGCGCCGAGGGGTACAGAGACAGGGATGCAGGACAGCCCAGTGAGGACAAGGGGCCGAGTTGTAGCAAGGCCTGGGAGAAACAACGGCAATACCATCTGCGAGGCTTGGGGCATGGTAAAGGGATGGTTTGGAGCCATGCATATAGCCCATAAGGCTGGGTGCCCCAAGACCTCTTTTTTGAAACAGGATCCACAAGGTATCTGGGGATCCACGGGGTTCGGGGAAGTCCATCAGGACCGTGTCCAACCAGACAAAGGCAGCCTCCCTATATTATATTTACAACAAGACATGGCAGGAGAGAAAAGAGGGTGCCCATCAGGCCAAATTGGCAGAGTCGAAGGACCCTAGGGTATCACAGCCATCCTTGGAGACCCCATCCCGTGACACCATGCCACTTGAGGCATGCATATCATTCATTGGCCAGTCATGGTGTATAGTAGGGAGAGATTTATTATATATACATTTATTACATGTAATTCTAGCTGAACACTTTAGGGAAAGCGCCATCTTCTACCCTGTTTGTATAGCACATACCACAATAGTGTTAATTAAAAAAAACAAATCAAACCAAAACCAGTTACAACCAAGTATCTCTCAGTTTTGCTAAATTTCCTACATTTAAGGTCTAAAGAAAGTAAGTAAACTCACAATGATGAATATCCTAGGCAACCAATTTTCTGAAATATCCACTATAGCAGTGACAGTCGTGTCATTAAGTGCATTTCTACTGTTCCGCACAGGTTAGGGATTCCTCCACTAGCTTTCAAGCTGGAAAATATGATCACACACTTGCTAGTCTGCACACAGAGAGCAGACTTGATAGCTCTCTGAATGCAATGGACTAAGGCAGGTCACTGCACAGTACCAGGAACAGGAGCATAAGAACCATCATGGTATAAGTTGTAAAGCCAGACATCTCCAATCTGTTCCAAATGGGGACTTTTACCTGAAGAAACTAAGATCAAAGTTCATAATGTTTTCAGGCACCTTAGGCAGAAGACATAAATTAGTGAGACTTTCAAAGGCATCAAGAAGGCACCTAACCTGCTGAAAAAGAAAATCCCAGTTGGTGCCTCTTGGCATTTTCCTAGACCAGTTTGAAAAACTGGCTCTAAAAACAGATGGAATTCCAGAGCTTTAGCAATTGAAGAATAGGATCCTAAGAAAATACAACTCTTATTTATTGAAATAAACATTTGAGAGAAACCACAATTGTTAAAATGCAATGCTAGTGTAAAAAAAACAGCCCTTAAAATAACATATCATGATGGTCTAGGGTCACAGTGTACAAATATGAGCATACAGTAAGCCAAAATTTTCCAGTGTCATATCTAGGCACTAAAATCATTTCCCCAATTTTCAAAAGGGTGCTGAACTGCATTTCTCACGAAAATGGGAGACATGCAAGTTCTGTGCCTGTGAAAAATACTTTATTCAGTCAGATACCTAATTATGGATGGAGGTATTTAACTTCAGGCATCCACATTTTATAATTTTGGACTACTGCATACATGCAAGCAGACAAAATCTGCAGACCATTGTAAACAGATCAAATCTGATCTGGAAATGACCAACTGGGGTATCAGTCAACTCTACTGAGATATGAAATCAACCTGCGATTTTTATGTTCTTGTGCACTAATGCAGGGATCTTGTATGCTCAGTACAGTTGTACAGATGCAAGTGAGGACACAATCCATTTGCTTGATTAGAATGTAGCTAACAAAGTTGGCAATCACAAGAAAAAATAAATATTTGTCAGTCACCAAAAAAAAAAAAAAAAAAAAAAGTTTTGATGTAGCACTTCCTAGCCAACACAGTTAAAACAAGTAGGAGAAAATTAGAGGTGCACTGATACATTGGTCCCATATCGGTGCCGATCCGATATGAGGACAATTGAGAATATTGGTAATTGGCATTTTTGTCTGATGTGGCCAATAAATGCCCCGTGCATGCAGGCAGCCAGGAGCACAGCCTGGCAGCATGGAGAGCGGCAGGGTCTAGCTGGTAAGTCTGTTGTGGGGGAAAGGACAACAGGGGAGAAAAGGGGATGGGGGGGGGTAGATCAAGGCCCCTACAGTGAGAGAGGGAGTGGGGCTGGTGCTGCGGTAGGCACTGCCCAGCTGGGGCAAGCCAGGACACAGGACGGAGCTGAGGCTCATCCTGGGGGCATGGTGGCTCCTGCCACTCCGCACACCCCAGGAGGGCATGGTGGGGGGTGTGCCTCTGCATCTGTGCACGGGGCAGGGTGGGCTGCCACTGTGGGCTGGGGCCAGGGCTGCACCAGGCTCTTCCCAGCAGGGGCTGAACCAGGCTGTGGGTGGGCAGCAGTGGCGCTTGGAGGGGTGGTTTGGGGGGCTGCAGCCACCCCAAAATTCACCATAGCCCCTGCTCCCAGAGCCACCATTGCCTGCCCTGAGTGCAGCCCAGCCCAACCCCCCGCACAGCCCCTGCCCGTAGAGGGAGCCCACTCACCCCACAATGCCCTCCTGGCATGCGTGCAGCAGTGGAAGCCACCGCTCCTCCCCCCTGTCACAACCCAAAGGTGTGATTTTTGTTTTTGTGTGTGCTTTGGCACCACTGAATTATTT
>NW_005842306.1:518564-519683 GCF_000455745.1 Alligator sinensis | reverse complement strand
AAAAGGACCCACGGAGCCTAGACAACTCCGTGTGAGTGAGTCAGATTTTGTCCGAGTCCCTAAACTGGGGATTTAAGCGGAGCTTTGCCTGGGAAACTGTCCAGCCTACACCGCGACCATCTACGGTGTAAGTAAACAATCCTGAATCAACCATTATGCGTCCGTGCCTAATTCTAGCGTGTCGCCTGCTTTCTCCGACCCAGCGTGCCCAGGCTGCTGGCCACAGCCCGCGGTGCAAAAAAAGGGCCCGGATCGCTCCCGGCCTGCACACCCCCACCCCCGGACAAGCTGCGGCTCCATCCCATGCCCCACCCCATCCCAGCTGGGCAGGGCCTGCCCCTGCCCCACTCTCTCCCTCACCACATGGGCCTCAATCTGCCCCCTCATGCCCCTTCCCTTCCCCTACCCCTTCTCCCATCACAGACTTATCAGCCAGACCCGGCTGCTCTCCAGACTGTGGGGCTGCATATTGGAATTGGAGCGCATTGGCCGATATGGCTCATTAAAAAAAAAAATTGGCCATTGGTATCAGCCCAAAAAAATCTCTATCAGCGCACCCCTAGAGAAAACCACAAAGACACATGTCCAATTATCAGGCCATAAAATGAGAGAAAAGATTCAGTCTTCCTCGTTTCCACTTTTCAGGTCACATTTAATATATACAATATAGCACAAGATAAACAGGCTCATTATTTAAACCACAAATAGAGCATAGCCTTTACTATAACAAGGAGATCACTGCTTACCCCTGAGTTTTCTGGTACCAGTCATCAGCAATGAGGTTGGATGTGTGTATCACAACTCGAAGACCTTCTTCATATAACAACAACATCATTTTCCTTAAAAACAATACACAAAATCCCATGGTGTATTATAAGAACACAATAAAAAGCATACTAAAAAAAACCAAAAACAAAAAAACAAGAGATTTCTCTATTAAGATGCATGTCTTTCAAAACATATGATCAATTCTACACGAAGCAAATGATTAGACTTAGACTTAACTGCGTGCAAGCTGTTCCCTAAGCCTACATGGCACTTCATAGATTCATAGATGTTAGGGTCGGAAGGGACCTCAATAGATCACGGAGTCCGACCCCCTGCATAGGCAGGAAAGAG
>NW_005842306.1:502279-518325 GCF_000455745.1 Alligator sinensis | reverse complement strand
GCCCTTAACCATACGAGTGGCCCTTCTCTGGACCCTCTCCAGGTTATCTGCATCCCTCTTGAAGTGCGGCGCCCAGAATTGCACGCAGTACTCCAACTGCGGTCTGACCAGCGCCCGATAGAGGGGAAGTATCACCTCTTTGGATCTATTCGTCATGCATCTGCTGATGCACGATAAAGTGCCATTGGCTTTTCTGATGGCTTCGTCGCACTGCTGACTCATGTTCACCTTGGAGTCCACTAGGACTCCAAGATCCCTTTCCACTTCCGTGCCACCCAGCTGGTCATTTCCTAGGCAGTAGGTGTGCCGGACATTTTTCCTCCCTAGGTGCAGCACTTTGCATTTCTCCTTGTTGAACCACATTCTGTTGTTTTCTGCCCACTTGTCCAACCTGTCCAGGTCTGCTTGCAGCTGTTCCCTGCTCTCCGGCATGTCCACTTCTCCCCATAGCTTTGTGTCACCCGCAACCGTAGCTTTGTGTCATCCGCACTTGATAGAATAGGAGTAGGCAAACCCCGTCAGGGGTGCCTGAGTGTAGCACACAAAGGCATTTTGCTTGGCATGCACACCTTGAGGTGGATGGTGGGGGAGCCATGAGGGGCCCAATCTTTGTTTTAACAGTGCAGACCTGGCCCCTTCCTCACTGTCCACCTTGAAGCGTGCGTGCACCCGCCACCAGCAACAAGCTGGGGTAGGGCTCTGCCAACTCCAGTGCAGCTGCCTGCAGCCTCCCTGCTGCAATCAGCCTGGGTTCTGTGGTAGGTGGCAGAGGCCTGCTCAGAGCCCAGGCCAGTTGTGGCAAGCAGCTGAGATGCTGCAAGCAGTTACACTGGGCTCTGCAGAGCCTTGGCCCAGCTCATTGCTGGTGGTGGGTGCTCAAGCACCTTGAGGTAGATGGCAGAGAATGGACTGGGGCTGTGCTGCCACAAGAAGGATTGGGCCCCTCACAGCTCCCCCACTGTCCTCCTGTGGCATGCCAACATCTAACAACTCAAGGCTGTGAGTGTTTTTGGCACTCTGCCCAAAAACATAGCTGACCCCGGTGTTAGAATAAATCTACAATCTCATTCTGAATAACAACATGATACAGTCAATTAGTCTAGATATAGTCCACAAATTTATGGATGGTCTGTCAAAAAAAAACCCAACAAAAAACAGGCCAAAAGCACGTGTCTTTCAAGTCAGTAAAAGTTGAGCCATCCATAAAAAAAAATGAGAGGCCCTGAGTTTCAATATCTATTGTCAGAATGAAGCTAGATTCACTAGTGTTGATGCTGGACAGGGACCAGAGCAGTACCACTAAGCGTCTCAGTTGGAGCACTGCTCCATGCCCTGCAGTTAACTGTCAGGGCTTTCTGATGCAAAGGGGTCCTTCCTTGCTTTCTTACCTTCTAACCTAACCAAGTGCTGCCCTGGTGTGTCTGGTTATGGCCTGTCTGTAACACTGCTGAGTTTTCACCCCAAAGGTATGCAAAGCCGAGTAGCCCCAGGCCAGGCAGGACAGAGTGGGAGGTGGTGAGGCCAGGACTGAGTTGCAGTTGAGGGGCTGGAGCACAGAAGACAGGGAGAGGTGGAAGGTGGGGGTCTGTGCTGGGATGTGGCAGCAGGTGAGCAGGGCATGTTGCACAGTGTAGTCCGGGTGTCAAGACATGGGGTGAATTTGGGACCCTTTGAGTGGGGGCAGCATGATTTAAAACTATTATTGCAGTCAAGCAGGGATACCAACCCAAGACTAGTTTTTAGTGACTATATGAAAACTTGCTACTGACAAGCAAACTTTTTTAGTGTGGTCAGTATTAAACCCTTAAATTTGAAAATGGTGCTTGTTATTGCTGTCCAGAATCTGGCAGAAGGGGTATCTTTACATTATGTAAGACAAATGCCAGTAAAACAGTTTGATTGTCAGTAACAAGTTTGAAAAGTGTCACTGAAAATAAATAAAAAATCTTGGGTTCACAACCCTGGACAAGAACATGGCACTCACATGGCTGTTGCTGTTTTCCAAAAGCAACACTACATATTATTCAAAATATTTTCCATATTGTTATATTTGAAATATGAAGCTTGTTCTTTTGTTATTTCTCATTAAAAAGGAATTAGAGTTAAACATAAAAGGCCTGTGAATTAGATTTTAATTTAGAACAAACTGCTCACTAACACTAACAGCACAAGCATTTTAAAAAGAAGTTGATATATAGACAGCTATTAGGAGGGTGAAGAATAATGGCTGCTTTCTAACTTGTCCACAGAACGAAACACTCCAATGTTATTGTTCAACCATGTCATAATTTCTGATAATTTTATGTGGAAGTCACATTACGACTCTGAACAGCAGTCATGCTATGCTATATTGGCTACAATGTTACCTTAGAAACTGGTACTTTAGAATGAAATGTTTGAGAAAAAGAAAAAAGTACCCTATTTTCACTGCTGACTCATGGCAAAACCATAATTATTAGTGTAAAAAAACCAACCAACCAACCAACCAACCAACCAACAAAAACTTAGCACAACACATTAGATTCAAGTTCAGGAAACAGCTTATTCAGATATTTTTATTCATCTTTGTTTTGCTGAACACTAGAACTTCAAACTCAAACTGAAGTACCTTACATTAAAAATGAATAAGTTTTGTGTACAGTTAGGCGTTTTGCATACAGTTATAGGAAATCTGTATTTCATTCTTTAGATAGTGGATTTTAAGTCTTTTTATGCTAACACAAAACATTATAATGGTAAATATCTGACTTCAGACTTAATGGTCTAAGTTGGCTCCCAGATGCATTTTCCAGACTTCAGCAACATGCTGTTTTATGTCATGAAAACAGAGCCAGTAGAAATCCACAAGGAAAATTCATACCCTGGTGTATAGTCTCCTCAGTTTATATTGGAATGGAAGGCTTTTGTGTATCCTCAAGGCCTGAGATTTAAGTGTTTTCCTATGCACCCTATTGCTGAAATCAAAGTGCTATCTGTAATGCACTGGCTTTTTTGGATAATGTACCTCTGGAAGTCATTCAAATGATGCACCCTCATTTAAACAGGCCCAAAAATAAAGAGTCAGGGAGGAAACAAAAACAAAGAATGCTGAGAATACACGAAGGACGTTAGGTACAATATTGTTTGGATTTATTAATAAATAGGCAAAATATCTGAGAGCTTTAGAAAAGCAATTTTTAAAATAAGTTCTTATTCCCATAGTCAAACCTGAGAAGTAGGCAACTTCCCGCATTCAACGGGAGAACTAAATAAAACCCCTTTATTACTATAAACGTCCATTTCTTTCTTCCTCTACAGGCAAGTAATGCAAAGGTCAGCTGCACCCCTTATAATAGTTTCATAGTTGGTAGGGTCGGAAGGGACCTGAGCAGATTATCAAGCCCAACCCCATGCCATGGGCAGGAAAGAATGCTGGGGTCAAACAACCCCGGCTAGGTGATTATCTAGCCTCCTTTTGAAGACCCCCATGATAGGAGCGAGCACCACTTCCCTTGGAAGTTGGTTCCAGATCCTAGCCACCCTGACTATGAAGTAGTGCCTTCTGATGTCTAGCCTGAATCTACTCATGGCCATTATTCCTTGTTACTCCTGGTAGTGCTTGGGGGAACAGGGACTCTTCCATTACCTGCTGGTCCCCCTTGGCAAGTTTATAGATGGGTTTATAATGACATTCTGCCTTTCAAACTTGGGCCTCAGCTTCATCCACCCTTTTTACAAAAGTCTTAAAGAAAAGTCACTAACTGACTTGAAAAGGTCCAAAGACTGAGCTGTTCCACAACAATGAACTGGCTCCCTCCATCTCAAATCCAGACAGTGTTGAATAGTTATGGAAATTTTCTACCCATTACTTTAAGGTTACAACTCAATAATCCCTTATACAGAGACATAAAGAGCCCGTTGGTGGCACTGCTACTCCACCTCTCTTCAGAACTTGTTTTTGTAGCAAATGAACATTAGTAGGGTTTTGAAAAGATTTTTAAAAAATGCATACTTATGTTGCACCATAGGTGACAATTTTAATTGTGAAAATAGGGTTCAGCAAGACTGAGAAGTCTACTGAAACCTATTGAAGACTAACTATAGACTCAGCACTACTTGCAAATTTGATCAATTACTGCCACCTGCAGCCCATGACTAAAGAGTTATCCCTTTAATGCACAAGTCTACTTTTCTTTGAGCTTCATTTTTTCATAGCCAACCTGTTTCATTCTCCTGAATTTTTTAAGAATACAAATCTATAATGTACAAAATAAGAAGAGAGAGAACAAAGTACAGATATAGGTTTTATTTGTTTTCCCAGACAGCAAATTTTGTGAAATAAAACACTGTGACCCTTAACATTTTCAAATAGAATGTAAAATAGAATGTAATTCTTTTTAAATCTCAACTACTGTATACACAGTAGCCCTTCAGTTAATAAGTACATCTTTGCAAAAGTCCATTATCCATCTTGCTTACCTTAAAAATTGTTCCTTAATACATCAAAATTGATTTATTAGACTAAACACAGGCATTTTATGCAACTGCCATGCAGGTATCTTTAAAACCAAATTTTCCTGAGCCATAAAAGTTACTTACGTGTGGTGGGTCCCAAAGGCAATATCCAGCTTAGCCTATAGTAAGAATGAGAATTAGTTAATTTTAGAAAAAAACCCCTACTTTCTTATACAGGAGCAGCAACTTGCTACAATTCATATAGAGAAGGTTGTAATTTCTATTTTGCTTCAGCTCACTGCTCTCTAGTGGAGAAATCAGAAACTATAAGAAAAGTCACTTTTTTCCCCTCCAAGAGCTGTAGAGGCAATCTTCAACTGCTCAATGTTATACTGAAGAAGAGTGACTCTTATTTCACTCAAAATCATTTAATTCAGAAATATGATATTTAAACCTATTAAGTAGGGGCACCATATGTTGCACCATCAAATAGGTACAACAAAAGTTATCACGTCTAATTTCCATAATCTAATTGCAGCTGTTCAATGCAATATAATGCATATTTTACAATGGAGAAGCCTACAGTTGTATCTTAGTATTCTTGGATTCAGGTTTAGAACCACATTGTCTACAAACAATTCCTCTACAATAAGTATGTAGGTAACAGACTAGGAACACAGGATGTTCTCTTTGTGGACTGTTTGCTTTATAGCAGTGATTTCAACCTGAGGTCCACAGACTATGGCTAAGGGGTCTGCAAAAGATGACTACGATCAATCAAAAGTATGCAAATCCCCACACTTACAATTCAAAGTGGCCCTGCACCTCCATTCAAAATTTCCAAAGGGGTTTGCACCTCCGTTTAAAATTTTATAGGCATCCGCAAATGGAAAAAGGTTGAAAACCACTTCTCTATAGCATAGCAACTTGCTCCAGTCTGGTACCATATACTGTGGAGTTCTCACAGAAGTTAACATATTTGCCTGTCAACCCAAAGAGGAATTAAGAAAAATCACCTGGCAAAGGCTAACATTTTCATATGGGCGTGCCTGTGCAATCAGCTGAGCCTTGGATTCTCTCTTCTCACCGTGGACTATTAATAAAGGCTTTTTCCTTGAACAAAATTCAAACAAGAACATTTTTATTAAAACGATGTCTGGTGGGTTAACACACTACCTAGAGCCAGCCAAAACGGGCTCTCCACATAACTACAACCCACATTACTACAATCTCTCTCCACATAGCTACAATCTCTAATCCTAGTTTCCCATGCTCCAGCAGAAAGGGGAACCTATAATTTCAGCTGCCAAACAATCACCCCAAAGCAATTAACAGTAAATTTGGATATAAGTTTCTAAGAAAGGGCTTCCAACTCAGTTGGAAAAGGAGTAAGAAGACAGAAAGATAGATAATAATAAGATAAAAGGAGTAATAAGATAGGAATAATTCAGGACATATGAAAGAAAATTGCCTGCTAAGAATGAAGAAGCAGATAAAAGCCTCTTAGAACATCTTGGATCCACAAGTAAAGAGAAAAGGTTTCTTAGGTAGCAATTTGCATAGAAATCCTGAAAAGAGTGTAGTGTTGTTAGTCAAAGTTCACCAATGAGGGGGAGGCAGAATGGGCACTGTGCAAGTTCATGCTCACTGTCTAATGCTCCATTCCACTGCCATTGATTGTAAGCTCTGAGAGATAAAAGCTGCCTTTTTGATCTGAGACTATGTAGCTCCTAGCACACACGGGCTCCTGGTCCATGACAAAGGCCCTTTGACACTATAATGCAAATAAGCAAATAAAATCAGAATCCTAGAATGAATTCTGACAAATATTTTCACAGCCTCAAACAGCCTAAAATAGAACAAACCAAAAGGAAGAGTATAAAAGAGAGGGGGAGACGGACTGACTTTTAATTTAAAACTTTAATATATTAAAAACAAAAGGTGAATGTGCAAAAGGGTGTTCCTCCATTCAAGGAGGTGAGCATAAAACCCTTATTGGTAACAAAACACCTTATCACCAGTGATTTAAACCCCCTTCCTGACAATACCCTTCATGGAGTTACACATTTAAGACAAGCTGTCAGTCTTCCACCTTGTAGAGTACCCCCTCAATATGCCACTATAACACAAACTGGACACTTCACCTTGCCATGAAATGTGGACCAAACTCATATGAGACCTATGTATGCCCAGTGGAAGGAGAGGGAGGAGGGAGTATGCAGGCACAAACAAAGTAAACAGTGGCAACAAGCACATATATTGTTAGCTCATGCCTTTAAGGAAAAAGTCATCAACTTATGCACAAAGGATAATGGCAAAGGGAGGAAGAAGAAAACAAAAACCTACACACCTGTACTGATGTTTAAAAGGAAAAAAAGATGAACAGGGAAAAGTGTCTTAATAGGCAAGCTCAAACAAAGGCATAGCATTCAAATGTTAGAATTAAAAAAAAAACCGCACGAAACATGCATGCACACAAATGTTATTTCAAGACAGCATAACTTTATCCTTGCAAAGGAACATACCTGAACTCCTGTGGATACTGTCTTATGAGCCATCCCACATCTACGCAATAGTTAAACTTGGACATGAGAAGAGGAGGAAAAATTAGTTAAGAAAACAAAGAAAGCCAAGAAATATATTCTACCAAAGTAACGACTAAAAAGAAATGTTCTGCGTGATGAGTACTGCTGTGCACAGCATTATAATTGGAATTTTAAAAGTAGCAGCAATAGATATGTTTTAAACAATATAGGTATTTTAACTTTTAAAAAATTATCATCATACTTTCAAACATGTTTCCTTAAATTATGTTTAAGGGAGATCATATTCTCCATTTTATAGCAAGCGATCAATCATGTTGTAAAATGTAACACGTGCCTCATTCCCCAATTATCTTTTGCCTGCAAGTACTGTGGGACAGGGCCATCTTTTTGCACTATGTTTGCACAGTACCCATCTAGTATGGTGTGTCCTATTTGAGGACCAGGCCTTCTATGCATTATTCCACAGAAATAATAATAGATACAACTCCTACAATAACATTTTGTTCTGTAGACTACTCCTTCTTTTACTGTGTACATAGACACATGGGAGAGCAGATGAGTAAATATCCATTTTTCAATGTCTATCCATTCCCAAAAGATACTGGAGATTAAAGTTTAAGTTCACTCTAAACAGAAGACGAGACCTTTGACTCAAATAAAATAATCATTCTAAGTGTGTAGCTTAAGCATTTCACTCAAAGTTCCCTAATGTAAGCAGAAAGAGCCAAATTCCAATATCAATTATACTGGGAAAATCTGGCCTCAAGGATAAGAGTACTACATCAGTATAAACAACAGTAAGTGAGGTCAGTATCTGGCTAATACCAAAGACTTGAAGCTTACCTGGGCAGAAGACACAAGAGTTCCAAAGAGAGGTGACAAAATATCTATTAAAAACAGTAAGGCACATCTCTGAATGAAATATTTAAAAAAACCCACACTTTAAATCTTGTAACAATTTTATAAAGGCTGTTACACAAGTGCTGTGAAATGATTGGGTCTCAGCAACTTAGCTGTTTAATAAAAGATATGTCACTGCAACTATCAGGAATGCTAAACTTGCTGGCAACACTAACAAGACTAATGAGGATGAAAGCTGAACCACCCTGTCACCTGTACGAACAGCTCCTGTAAGTTTGGGAAACACTGGCACAAGTTTGGAGTTTGACCCGATGCTGCCCATACCTATTGTGCTACACCCAAAGATCTTTAGTCTCTCAGTTGCCCAAAGTCAGCAATTTCCATTCCCTCTTCTTTTTCTCCCCACATTTTCTGGAGTAGGGAGATGAGTGCAACTATGGCACAAACCTAGTCTCTGATCCTACAACCAGATTAATCGTGTTTTGATGCCTGTGCCAGACGGAACCCCACTAAAATCAACAGAGCTCCACACAAGTATAATAGCAGGATAAAGGCATAAAAGTCTGATATGTTCTAGTATGTAAAGAATATAACAGACCACATATTTTAAAAGAATCTCAATAACTGAAGCACTAAATAAAAAATACTTCAAAAAATACCCACACCTTTCTCCCTAAATTATTGGGAATCAGATTAAATGTTTTAAACACTTTCCTATAAATCTGATTTCTCAGATTAAAATTTATAGGGACTGTTCCTCAGATCAAGGGGCTCTATCCAGCTAGATAATGGGCACACCTGACAGAGTATGAAAACTCTGATGTCCCATTGTGCCTATAAGAGATGTGAGGATGACCAGCTTCTTCCAGGAGTAATCAATACCTTGTGGAAATGCCTGGGACAATAATTTTCATGAGAATACTGACAAAGAGAAAGTCATGCCCTAAAGTATGCTTTAAAGCTTCACTTAAATTCACTGGAGTATTTAATTAACAGTATACACAAGCTGTTACTGCTGAGGTTTTGAAGCAGCTAGAGCAGCTCAAAAAGTTGAGAGTGGATAACCAGAGGGAGTGTAGTTTAGACACTGGGAAATACACTTGTTCAGAACACCTCCCACAGATTTTGATGTTTGGAGCTCCTAAAGAACCACCCTAGAATAAAGCCGCTATTCTCTTTTTCTCCCTCCTCTCCCATTAGGCCCCTAGCAAGAAGGCAACAGTGCAAGCACCATGTGACCTCCTCCAGGTAGGTGAACTCCATACTATATGTTTACAGTCTAACCCAACTGTTGTATTAAAAGGAAAAGGGCTTTGAGAATGAAAACAGCTTATACCATATAGTTACACATTCAAAGAAACAGATGCAGGAACTGTAACTGATGTTACCTGTACATTCAGAACTTCAAAACTATGAGATGAAGACTGTAACTTTTAAATACAGGTTATCAAAAACTAGAGGTGCGCAGATACATCGGTCCGATATCAGGTCGGCACTGATATAAAGAAAATTGACTACAGGCAGTCCTTGGCTTATGACTTCTCAATTTACAATGAATGGCACTTACAACCCTTATAAATGACACCATATTTTGAGGTTCTTACATGGGTTTCAACTTTACGACACTCGATACAGCTGCGTCCAGCTGGTAAGTCTGGAAGGGGAGAGGGAAGGGAGGAAGTGTGGGGGTGCAGATCAATGCCCCTGCAGCGAAGGAGGGATTGGGGCCGGGGCAAGCACTGTGCAGCCAGGGCAGGAAAGCATGGGATGAAGGCATGGCTCGTCTGAGGGGCGCAGCTCCTACTGCTGCATGCCGCTGGTCCAGGAACTGTTTGTCCAGCAGCTCACACCACTGTTCCTGCCGCTCATCTGGGAAGGCACAGGGGGAGGCTTGTGCCCCTGGATCTGCACGGGGCAGGTGGGGCCAGGGCTGCACCGCACCACGCTTCAGGCAGGTGCGACAGCACTGGGAGAGGGGAGATGTCCTGCTGCCACTTGCCCAGCCAGGACAGGGTGGGCGTGGGACAGAGCCATTGCGCTGCTGCTGGACAAGCGGTGTGAAGTGGCAGGAGCTACACCACCCCCAGACGAGATGCACCATCATCCTGCGCCGCCCCGCCCTGTCACAGGGCAGATGGCAGAGTGGGGGCTACAGCCACTTGAAAATTCACCATAGCGCCCCCAACTGCTTGCCCAGAGTGCAGCATGGTGCAGCCTTGGCCTCACCTACCCTGTGCCCATCCAGGGGCATGCGCCCTCCCCCGCCCCGCTTCCTGTGCCCTCCCTGAGAAGTGGCAGGATCAACGGTGGGAGCCGGAGCCGCCGAACAAGCAGCTCCTGAATCAGCGGCGTGCAGTGGCTGGAGCTGCCCTGCCGCCCAGCCTGGACAAGCTGCACCTTTGTCTTGCGGTTCTCCGCCCTAGTGGGCAGATGTTGTCCCAGCCCCAATCCCACCTTCACTGTGGGAGCACTGATCTCCCCCCACCACACCTCTTCCCTCCCCTTCCACCACAACAGACTTATCAGCTGGACACAGCTATATCGAGCATCCTAAGGAACCAATCACCCATTTATAACATTGTTTCTATGGGAAAATTGGTTCCAAGTTACGATGTTTCAACTCAAGATGCTGTTTTCTGGAACCACCTGCATCAGTCTGAGGACTGCAAGTAATATAGGAAATGGGCATGTTGTGGCTGATAATCTGGTTGATAAATGCCCGTGCATGCATGCATCTGCAGCGCAGCATGCAGGCAGCAAGGAAAGCTGTGCCCAGCTGGTAAAAATGTTGTGTTGGAAAAAAAGTGACCTGTTACAAACTAGTCAGAGGGGACCAGCAAGCACTGGGGGAGTCCCTGTTCCCCCGAGCACTACCAGGAGTGACTAGAAATAACGGTCACAAGCTGGCAGAGGGTAGATTCAGACTAGACATCCGGAGGCGCTACTTCAGTCAGGGCGGCTAGGATCTGGAACCAACTTCCAAGCGAAGTGGTGCTGGCTTCTACCCTGGGGGTGTTTAAGAGGAGGTTAGAGGAACACCTTGCTGGGGTTGTTTGACTTTTTCCTGCCATGGCAGGGGGTCGGACTTGATGATCTGCTCAGGTCCCTTCCGACCCTACCAACTATGAAACTATGAAAGGGGAGGGAAAGGGCATGGTGGAGCAGATCAACACCCCCTGGGGTGAGGGAGGGAGTGGAGCAGGGCAAGGGACAGCATGGAGTTGCAGCTTGTCCAGGGGGTGTGGGAAGGAGAAGCAGCTCCTGCCACTGTGTGCACCCTGGAAGGGCATGGGGGAGGGGGCATGTGGCCCCAGATCTGTGCAGGGTGGGACAGGCTGCAGATGCAGGTTGGGGCCAGGGGCCACACCCGGGTCTTCCTGGAAGGAAGGCCTGGGCCACGCTGCACTTGGGACAGGCAGCAACACTGGAATGGGGGCTGCAGGGGGGGGCTGCAGCCACCCCAAGTTTTGCTGTAGCGCCCCCGTAGTCCTCCCTCCCAGCACTGCTGCCACCCAACTTGAGCACAATGCAGCCCAGCTCCATCAGGAAGAGACCAGCGCAGCCCCTGGCCCCAGCACACAGTTGCAGCGCATCCCATCCCACCCTGCACAGATCTGGGGCCACACGCCGTCCCTCTCCCATGCCCTCCCAGGGTGCGCACAGCCGAGGGAGCCGCTCCCTGTCTCCGCGCCCCCAAGATGAGCCATGGCTCCGTCCCACACCTCACCCCACCCCAGCAGTTCAGCACCCACCCCAGCTCCACTCCCTCCCTCATAGTTTCATAGTTGATAGGGTTGGAAGGGACCCGAGCCGATCAAGAAAGAGTGCTGGGATCAAATGACCCCAGCTAGGTGGCCATCTAGCCTCCTTTTGAAGACCCCCAGGGTAGGAGTGAGCACCACTTCCCTGGGAAGTTGGTTCCAGATCCTAGCCGCCCTGACTGTGAAGTAGTGCCTCCTGATGTCTAGCCTGAACCTACTCTCAGTCAACTTGTGGCCATTATTCCTAGTTACTCTGGGTAGTGCTCAGGGGAATAGGGTCTCTCCCATTCCCCACTGGTCCCCCCTGGTAAGTTTATAGACGGCCACCAGATCCCCTCTCAGCTTTCTCTTGTGGAAGGTAAACAGGTCCAGGTCCCGTAGCCTCTTCTCGTAGGGCCTGCCCTGCTGCCCCCTGACCATGCAAGTGGCCCTCCTCTGGACCCTCTCGATGTTGTTCTAATCTCTCCTGAAGTGCAGTGCCCAGAACTGGATGCAGTACTCCAACTGTGGCCTGACCAATGTTGCACAGAGGAGGAGGATCACCTCCTTGGACCTGCTTGTGATGCATCTGCGGATGCATGACAAGGTGCAGTTAGCCTTACTGACCGTGTCCTCCCTCACATTGGCAGCTCCCAGCATCTAGCCTGAATCTACCCTCTGCCAGCTTGTGACCGTTATTTCTTGTCACTCCTGGTAGTGCTTGGGGGAACAGGGACTCTCCCAATGCGTGCTGGTCCCCCCTGACTAGTTTGTAAACGGCCATTAGATCCCCTCTCAGCCTTTTCTTGTGGAAGGGGAACAGGTCCAGGTCCCATAGCCTCTCCTTGTAGGGCCTGCCCTGCTGCCCCCTGACCATGCAAGTGGCCCTCCTCTGGACCCTCTCGATGTTGTTCTAATCTCTCCTGAAGTGCAGTGCCCAGAACTGGATGCAGTACTCCAACTGTGGCCTGACCAATGTTGCACAGAGGAGGAGGATCACCTCCTTGGACCTGCTTGAGATGCATCTGTGGACGCATGACAAGGTACAGTTAGCCTTCCTGACCGCGTCCCCACAGTCGGCCCACGTTCATTTTGGTATCAGTGATGACTCCAAGTTCCCTTTCTGCCTCTGTGCTGATGAGAAGGGAGTTCCCCAGCCTATGCATATGCTGCTGGTTCTCTCTCCCTAGGTGCAGTACCCTGCACTTGTCAGTACTGAATCCCATCCTACTCTCATCCACTGACCCCTGTAACCTGTCCAGATCTAGTTGTAGCCTATCCCTCCCTTCTAGACTGCCCACCTCACCCCAAATCTTAGTGTCATCCCAAATTTGAACAAGGTGCTTTTCACTCCCTCGTCCAAGTCGCTGATAAAGATGTTGAACAGTACGGGCCTGAGGACCGAGCCCTGGGGGATTCCTCTGCCCACATTCCTGCAGGTCGAAAATGACCTGTCCACCACCACTCTCTGGGTGCAGCTGTCTAGCCAATTTACAACCCATCTAACTGTGTAGGCATCAATGCCACAGTCACCTAGTTTTTTAATGAGAATAGGGTGAGAGACAGTGTCAAAGGCCTTCCTAAAGTCCAGAAAGACTACATCCACCATAACACCTGCATCCAAGGATTTTGCGACCCAATCATAAAAAGGCAATGGGGCACTGATCTGACCTCCCATGTCCCTTCCCTCTCCCCTCCCCATCCCCCACAACAGACTTACCAGCTGGACGTAGCTGTATCGGAAATCAGATCATATCAGCCAATATGCCTCATAAATCAGCTATCAGCATAAGCCCCCAAAATCTTTATCGGTGCACCCCTAGTAAAAACATTTTTATATTGATTCCCAACTCTGCCTTGAAGAGGATGTAGATAAATTGCACTTACCTTTTATATGAAGTGCTCCAGAGTTGTACTTAGATTTAATGCCTTTAACTTTAGTGAGGAAGAATCTGAAAGGATTTCTTCCATTCAACAAATCCCAAATGCCCTTTACTTCACCTGATGCCTCATGATGCTCTTCTGATTTGGGACTCATTGAGCATGCATTGTTATCTTTACGTAGACATGGAAGTTGGTCTTCAGGCATGTCATATTTCTCCTCTTTGACCATTTCTTTTTTCACATCCTTTGGCTGACTTTCAGGTTCAGGTTCTTCATCACTACTTGAAAGACACCAGCCTAAGCCTTCTTGGGAAGTTCTCTGTTTTTTTGCTGGAGATACCTCAGTAAGAAAACTTCCCTCAGTAAATTTTGCAGGAGAAGCTTTTCTCTTGTGAGCAACTTTTCTGGCTTCTGAACATGGGTACTGTGGTCCTCTATTTTTGCCATGCCCATTTGGTAATAATGCAGATGTAGATGGCTTCTCATGGTCAGAGTTTTCTTCTGTGCTTTCGTCACTGCTAGATATCGTCCATTTCCCATGTTCACTTTCTTGAAGCATATTCCTGCAGAAAGAACAAAAAACCTGCAACTTAAGTTCATTGCACTGCTCTCACATTTTTCTTTTTAGTGTTTATTCACTCATTGACCACCCTGAGGGCCTGAAAGGCAAAAAGAACCTTCTTAATAAACGGATCATTCAGATAGTTCCTATAACTAAGAAAATCTCAACAAAACAGTCATAGGAAACCCCTGACCCTTGCAATAGGATGGAGTCCTAAAAGAATATGCTTCTACCCAATGGGAGAAATTACTGTGACAGACTGGGAATAGAGATTAAAACAGAGAAAAGCATTGAGTCTCGGGGCAGAAGCTTTTCACTGCTAGCTCAGGTATTCCTAAATTTACTAGGTGGTGGATATGTGGCAACTGACAGCATGAAGTGAAAGGCACTTCTATCTATTTGGATCCAACTCTGGCACACTTAAGAAAGTGGATGTCTCATTTGAGATGGTCCTGATTGATCTGAGTCAAAACCCAAGATGAAAGAGGAGGGGCACAGCCCTTTATACATGAAGCCTTTCCAAAGGGTGTTGCTGGTTCTCTGCCAGTAGGTGTTCAGGGAGAGCACACAGCTTGATGGGCTTGTTTCTAAAATAACTAGCAAGTATCTTGAAAGAGCCACACTTAATTTACAGACCCATAGGTTAGCATATTTTATTGCACACTTCACAGCTATTTAAGGTAGGATAATGAACTGGTAAAGTCTTTCTCCCTGGAGAAAACACTAAAAATCATAGTTATTTACATGACTTTGTAGAGCTGCAAGATAATGCAAGCCTCTACACATGATATCTCCATGGGTAGATAGCTGGTGTATGCTAATATAATCCAAGACACGTAATTATTCATGCAGCCTATGTTAGCCCAGGGGATAGCAGGTTAAGAAGTTCCAATGTCATGCTGTGATAGGAAGAGAGAGGGACTCAGTGCACAATAACTACACCAGTACAGTTGGCAAGATGGCAAAATATACTTAGGCTGTGGGTTTAACCCATGGTGCACAACTGCTATCTTAGGGCAATATCTTTTATTGGACCAACTGTATAGCTGTGAGAGTTAGATAAGTTTTCAAATGCAAAACATTCTTCATCAGGTCATCCATAAAAGATAGCACCCTAAAAAATGCTTGCCCCTCACATAATTTCTGAACCATCATAGCTATAAAGTCACTCCTTCTCTCTGGAGAAATCCTACATCTAAATGCAGCCAGAAGAAAAGAATGGGTGGAGGCGGGTTAGCACCTGCCTTATTAACAAAGGGAAAGCAAGTGTGTGAGAAGGGCACCTCCAGCACCACAGTCCCTAAGCCTCCTTAGGCATCACTGAGGCCCCTGCCACAGATTACACTCAAGACATGATTATCCAGTTAATCATACCCTAAGTTGTTACCTGGCCACATGCTAAAACAAGTAATGGTGTCATGAAATGAAGAATAAGCCACAAAGTTATTCCACAAAAAGTGTGTAATAATTTTGTGGCTGATTCCTATCACACCATTTACTGAACGTACAGCCAGGTCTGCCCCCACTGCTCAGCACCCCATCAGCAGCAGGCAGCCACCCTCCATGTGCACCCCCTGTGACTGGGAGTCCAGACCGGCGGATGAGGCTCCCACCTGCGGGAACCCGTTACTTGCCAGTGCAGACGGAGATCATGATCCCCAGCTTCCCTGCACCAGCAATAAGATTCATAGATGTTAGGGTCGGAAGGGACCTCAATAGATCATCGAGTCCGACCCCCTGCATAGGCAGAAGAGAGTGCTGGGTTTAGATGACCCCAGCTAGATACCTCCCTACCCTCCTCTTGACCCCCAGGGTAGGGGAGAGCACCACCTCCCTTGGGAGCCCGTTCCAGACCCTGGCCACTCTAACTGTGAAGAAGTTCTTCCTAATGTCTAGTCTAAATCTGCTCTCTGCTAGCTTATGGCCATTATTTCTTGTAACCCCCGGGAAATAAGGTACAACAGGATGTGATGCTGGAGCCCACAATCACGCCACCTGCCATGCACCTGTGGCGCGGCA
>NW_005842306.1:501683-502095 GCF_000455745.1 Alligator sinensis | reverse complement strand
CTTCTGCTGGGACCCCGGCGCCCCGCCCCGCCCCGCCCCGCCCCGCTGCCGCTACCTCAAGATGCTCACCGTAGCCCTTGTCCGCGCGGAGCCGGGTTCCCACTTCCGGTTCTGGGCAGCCACGCCCCCTCCCGACTAGCTAGGCCTACGAGGGGGCGAGGCCTCCTCTTGAGCCAATGGCGTCCTTGTGTCGCTCTCAGCCAATAGGAAATGGCGTTGCGGTTGTCACGCCGAAGTTGCCGGCGACCCGGTTGCTAGGGCCCGAGTGCGGCGCGCTCCGGCCATGTGCGCAGCCTCCGCACTGGCGGGCGATAGAGAGCGCTACGCGCGGGTACGGCCCGCGCCCTCCGGACCCGGGGGCGGGGCAGCGAGGCTAGTCCACGTTCGGGGCGTGGGCTGAAGGTGGGGGACC
>NW_005842306.1:497907-501578 GCF_000455745.1 Alligator sinensis | reverse complement strand
CGGTTTCCTGGGCGGAGCGGGGCGTGCGCCGGGCGGGCCGAGGCCTCGCAGCGGGTCTCTGCGTGATCGTGCTGCAGGTTCCTCGTGGTTCCGCAACCCTGGCTAGGCAGTGAGGCAGGCAGCTGGACTCTGGCGGTGCAACTTGTCCACCTATTTTGTGTCACTTTTTTTGTCTTCAAAGCCCTTAGCGTTGCAGGGAGCAGTTCCGGGTTGTTTGTTTGTTTGTTGCTCTCTTAAACACAGCCCTAAATACAGCAACAAATAAATGTGGAGATTATTCCACAGATTATAAGCAATTCTTACTAAAGTTCTTATGAGGAAAATTTCCTAAGAAACTCTTGCTTCTTCACATAATTTCTGTACCATTAGGGCTGCTGCATCACTTTTATGTTACTCGTTAGAGTTGGGATTTCTCAGAGTGCTAACTTTTATTGGGCCAACTATGTAGTTGAGAGAAGGTTGGACAAAACTGTTGAATGCAAGACCTTGTTCCTGAGGTCTGATCACAAGGAGCCTAGCACAGTGTCTGGCTCCTCGTAAGCAGACCTGAAGAAGAACTTGTTTTTGAAAGCTTGTCTAACTCTCTCCCAGCTGTGCAGTTTGTCCAATAAAAGTTACCGCTCTAAGAAAACCTTGCCTCACATAACTTTTGGAGCACCACAATTGCAACATCAGTCTTACACTACTCATTAGAAATGTGATTCAAGGTTTATTATGCATATTAACCTCCCACGTAAGTGGTAGTATAGCAAAGGTCTTTTTGTTGCTGAGATGCTAATCTGTCCATGGCTTAAATCTGCATGATCACTTCAGTAGGCATTAAAAGTGCTCAATATCTTTCAAGAGAAGCTTAGAATTTCTAGTACCTAACTTATGGAAGTTTGCTTCCACAAATCTGTTTTAGGTGGCACAAATATTTTGTTTTCTTTATGAGCCAATAGATTTAACCCCAAGTCTCCTGGCATGCAACATTTTTCAGACAGAAATGTGGTTAAATTGCAGCTACCTCTTTTAAATACAAATTTTTATTCCGTATCAACAGCCATTTTATTTCTCTTGAATACAGTTTTTAGAGGTGCACCAATACATCATTCCAATGTCGGATCGGTACCGATATAAAGAAAATTGGCTGCATTGGAAATCAGCCTGAAGTGGCTGATAATTTGGCTGATAAATGCCTGTGCATGCACGCAGCACACAGGTAGCAAGGATCAGAGCCCAGCAGCATGCAGGTGGTAAGTCTGTTGTGTTGGACCTGGGGTGGGGGAGAGGAGGGCATGGGGGTACAGATCAGCACCTCCTGTGGGGAGGGGGCAGGCACTGCCTAGCTGGGGTGGTGCAGGATGCAGGACGGAGCCATGGCTCATCCAGGGGGAAGGCGACTCCCACTGCTGCACACAGCCTGGGAGGGCATGGGGGGGTGGGGCCTGTGCCCCCCAATCCACGCAGAGCGGTTGGGCTGCAGGCTGGAGCTGGGGCTGTGCCGGGCTCTTCTCAGCGCGAGCTGGGTTTGGGACAGGCAGCGGCAGCAGAGGGGGGCTACAGAAGGGGATGCAGCCACCCCAAATTTTGCTGTAGCCCCGCTCCCAGCACCACCGCCATCCACCCAGAACATGGAGAGAAGCAGGGGTTGAGCTGGGTGGGTGGCAGTGGCACTGGGAGCGGGCCTACAGCAAAATTTGGGGTGGTTGCAGTCCCCTCCAGAGCCCCCCTCCCAGCGCTGCCACCGCCACCCCGAGCCCAGCCTCCACCAAGAAGAGCCCAACGCAGCCCTGGCTCCAGCCTGCCCTGCGTGGATCCAGGGCCCCCCCTGGTGCTGTCCCAGGGTGCGTGCAGTGCCTCCACCCTGACAAGGCACAGCTCTGTCCTGTGCCCCACCCCACTCCGGCTGGGCAGCGCCTACCCCTGCTCCTGCCCCCTCCCTCACTGCAGGGCGTGTTGATCTGCCCTACCCCGCACGCCCCTCCCCTCCCCTTTCACCACAACAGACTTACCAGCTGCACACAGCTGTATTGGAAATCAGATCAGTATTGCCCGATATGCCTCCTTAAATATCGGTAATTGGTATCGGCCCCCAAAATGTCTATCAGTTCACCCCTAACAGTTTTAATAAATACAAATAGCTGTGGGGAAGGTGTGCTATTTTTTTTACCTTAAATTAATTTACTGTCTTTAGGTATTTGCAGCATGTGATGAAGACAGCAAAGGATATTTAAGCAGAGAGGACTTCAAGGTTGCTGTAGTAATGCTGTTTGGTTACAAACCCTCAAAGGTATAACTTATTTTACTGTCAAGCTTGTAAGGTTATATTGCTACTTGGAATACCACATCTAATAGGTTCAGTAAAGATGGGCTTTTACTCTTATTAACAAAACCAGGATTCTATTCATGCTTTGTTAACTGCATAAACTGAAAAGACCAAATCATTATGGTTTTCCCTGGGAAGATTATCACATCCACAATAATTTGGCAAATTTATTTCTTGTTCTGAACAGGTGTGTAAGGTGGGCCCGAGGGGCAGGGAGAATGTAGTGAGCCTTGTTCTCTTTAAAATGTGATATGAGATAAAAATGAATGTTTTAATATATACCTACTCCATTTATTTTTTTAGTGAGGCTTAATCAAATTAAATTGTCATTTCTTATGAACAAAAATAAGTTCTTGCAAACCTAACTTCTTTCTGCTTCAAGCACAAGGTGGATTTCTCAGACATGAATTATTTGCTTATGTTTACATATGCACAGATAACTCTGGTAATTCACCACTACAGTTATATATATAATTAACTGTTAGTCCAATTCTCCTTTGGCCCTTCTTTTGCTACCCCTCCCCAAGTATGAACTCCTGATAATTGATCACTGCTAAACATTTGTCATTATTTGCATTCTCCCTGGAGTAGCAAGTTAACAAGAGTTTACCATATAACAAAAGAGCTGACTAAAAGAAAAAACTGTATTTCATAGACAGTTCTTCCCCCCCTCATCCCCCTTTAGTTTCTTTAGTGCTAAAAAAAATCTTTTTTTCCACTAAGAAAGTGTTAATTCCCATGACTAGATAACTGACAATCAATAGACTAGAACTTTACTAAATGCTACAAAAAACACTTGCCTACAGAACAAACTATAGCTCAAAGGGTAACTCTCTTCCCCCAAATAAGTCTGGATCAGATCTAATAATGAACTTAGGCCCTTAAAATGGGACCTAGGGAAAATTTAGGTGCCCAAGTCCAGAACTGTGATCCTGATGACCCTGCTTATCTATCACCCAACTTTGAATGTTCCCAAACTCTATAGGAGTCTTATATACAGTAAACTCACAATGCTCAGCTACAGTGGCTTCAAACATGCCATGAAACTTTGCAGGGGCTGCCTTCTAAAACAGAAACAGTGTAGCTGTTTTTACACAGACCATTGGATGGGCTGATTAGCACTGCTGACTTAGTGCAATAATTAGCAGGTCAAGCACCATACTCATTAGTCTGCCAGCATTCCTGTTAAACTACACTGCTTCTGGTTTAGGAGGTGTGCCTGGCAACACCACTGCTAGGTACAGTAAGCTTACTGTGTACACACGGTCTTTTTCATGTTAAAGTTCCCCAGGTACTCAGTTTCATAGTTTCATAGTAGCTAGGGTCAGGAGGGACCTGAACAGATCATCTAGCCTGACACCCT
>NW_005842306.1:496806-497767 GCF_000455745.1 Alligator sinensis | reverse complement strand
TGCCTTCTGATCTCCAACCTAAACCTATTCTCCATCAGCTTATGACCATTGTTCCTTGTCACCCCAGGTGGTGCTGGGGAGAAAAGAGCTCTGCCTATTTGCTGTTGATCCCCCTCGATGAGCTTGTAGGCAGCCACCAGGTCTCCCCTCAGCCTCCTCTTGCTGAGGCTGAACAGGTTCAGGTTCTTCAGTCTCTCCTTGTAGGGCCTGTCCTGCTGCCCTCTCACCAAGCGGGTGGCCCTCCTCTGAACACTTTCCAGGCTGGCCACATCCCTTTTGAAGTGCAGTGCCCAGTACTCCAACTGAGGCCTGACCAAAGTCGCATAGAGGGGGAGTATCACTTCTCTGGACCGGCTTGAGATGCACCTTTGAATGCATGACAAGGTATGGCTGGCCTTGCTGGCTGTGGTCTGGCATTGGCGGCTCATATTCATCTTGGAGTCAATAATGATTCCGAGATCCCTTTCCGCCTCTGTGCTTTCAAGAAGGGAACTCCCCAGGCTGTATGTATGCTGTGGAGTTGCCCCTCTGCTTATGCCCAAGACAGAGGTGGGCGATGATTGTGGCTGGAGAGCCACTTAACGAGTTTTGGTGAGCTGTCAAGGGCTGCAAGGTTCCCTGCACTGGGTCACCATCTTGGGACAGGAAGTCCCACCCTTCTAGCCCCGACCTTTGCCACCAGAAGTCCCTCCCATTGCCCCTTGAAGTACACCTTTTGGGAAGGGGGTTTACCATCTTGGAACTGGAAGAAAAACATTATATACTAAATCTCAAATATCCACAATAACATATTTTAATTTTATTTTTTTAAATATTTTTTCTTGATTTGCATGCGTTTGTGTGGTGTATATAGAGGTGATTACATCATAACTCATAGTTTCATAGTAGCTAGGGTCAGGAGGGACCTGAACAGATCATCTAGCCTGACCCCCTGCCACAGGCAGGAATGAATGCTGGGTTC
>NW_005842306.1:491963-496294 GCF_000455745.1 Alligator sinensis | reverse complement strand
TAGTTGCAGCCTCTCTCTCCCTTCAAGTGTGTCCACCTCGCCCCACATCTTAGTGTCATCAGCAAACTTGGACAGCGTGCTTTCCACCCCCTCGTCCAAGTCACTGATGAAGATGTTAAACAGTGCGGGCCCGAGGACCGAGCCCTGAGGTACCCCACTGCTCACATCTCGCCAGGTTGAGTACAACCTGTCCACCACTACTGTCTGGATGCGCCCCATCAGCCAATTTTTTACCTCAAAATAAAGTCTTACTCTTGTATATTGCAGGTGGGATTTGGAGGGGTGGGGGGTATGGGGTTTGTGGAGGGCTGTGGGTGGGTGTGTATGTGGGGTGTGGGGGTGTGTGTGGTTGGTAGGTATGGGCGGTTTGTGGGCGGGCATTTGTGGAGATGCGTAGGTGGGTATGGGGTTTGTGGGGGGACTGTGGGATGTGTGGAGGAGAAAGTGGCTGGAGGTGTGGGGGGATGTGTGGGGTAGGCATGGGTGGGTGTGGGTGAATGTGTGTGGTGGGGTATGTGTGCCCAGCAGTGAGTGGGGCTTCCCCAGATGTGCACTGATCTGTGTTGGGGAGGGTGTGCGTGGGTGCAGTGTTTGTGGGGTGTGTGTTTGTGTGGGGGAGGGTGTGGTCGTCAGGTTTGCAGGGGAGGGTTTGTGGGTATGGTGGGCTGTGCATGGCACCCCCCCCCCACACATGCCCCCCTCAGCTGGTCAGCACCTGCCCCTTCCCTGCAACAGCCCAGAGCCCAAACACCCTGCAGTCCATCACCGCCACCCCCAACAGTTCACAGCCCCAGCCCCGCCCCATGCCTGTTCTCACCCTGGCAGAAGTGGGGTAGCCAGAACCCATGCACAAAACTCCTACCCCACCGTGCCCCATGCCTGCTCTGCACTGCCCATCCGTGGCTCCTCTTGCTGCCCCCTAGACATGTAGCAGAGCTGGAGTGGGTCCATGGCTGGACTGCCTTTCGAGGCAGCCCAGGCAGCAGCAGCTCCTTCCATCTGCTGCCTCCACTGGCCCCAGCCCCACGGTGGACCCGTGTGCATAGCCCCAGCCCGGCCCACCCGTGCCTCCTCTGAACTGGCCCACCCAAGCTCAGCAGTGGTGGCAGCTGGGCAGAAACTGCCTTTCCCCCTTACTGCTGCCAGGCCCATCCTGCTGCAGCCACCCAGAGCCCATGCTGGGCTGCCCTTTATCTCTGCCACTGTCAGCACTGCCTCTGGGCAGGGCAGCAGTGGCAATGCAGAGCAAATGCAGCACAGCCCAGTGCAGCCTCTGGACAGCTGTAGCAGGAAGGGCGTAGCAGTGGCGAAGGGGAGGGGCCGCTTTTTCCATGCCAAGGAACAGTTTCTGCCCAGCTGCCACTGCTGCTGCCACTGCTGAGCCTGGGTGGGCAAGTCCACAGCAGGCACGGGGCAGGCTGGGTTGGGGCCATGAGCATGGACGGTACCATGGGGCTGGAGTCATAGCAGCAGCAGTCGGAAGGAGGCACCCCAAACTGGGCTGCCTTGAAAGGCAGTCCAGCCACGGAGCTACCCCAGCTCCGCTACATGTCCAGGGGGCAGCAGGAGGTGCCACGGATGGGCAGTGCCTATACCTGGAGGGATTAAGGGACCCGCCACGGGCCAAATCCAGCCCAGGGGCTGTATTTTGCCCACCTGTGGCATAAGATCAGTGCCATGGCAAGGATGTTTGGTGCCTGGGGCAAAGGCCACAGCAGCAGTCCACCCTCACACCCCACACAGCTCTGGGGGGCATATGCCCTCCAGAGCATCCTTGCCTGAAAGTGCACATAGCAGCAGGAGCTGCCGTCCCCACGCCCCTGGAAATGACTTGCTTGCAGCTCTGTCCTGCTCCTTCCCCTGGCTTGGCAGTACCTGTTTTCACCCCCTCGCTTCAACACCCAGGGCAGTCAACCTGCTGGCTCCTCACTCCCTCCCCCCGCGCCCCAACACACACACACACACACACTTTGCTACAGCACTGTTTAAGATCATCCACGGTCTAAAACAGGGGCAGGCAATTATTTTGGGCAGAGGGCCACTTCCCAAGTTTTGGCAAGCTGTCAAAGGCCACATTTCCCTCTCTGGTGCAGGGAAGCATGGTCCCAGGTCAGAAGTCTCTGCTAGGCAGGGGCTTTTGGTTGGTGGGGCAGGGCTGGGTGGGCCTTGCTGCTGGGTCCTACTGCTGGCTTCCCCTGGGTCCTGCTGCCCCTGGTTCTTGTCATCTTTGACAGGCAGCCAGCAGCAAATAAATATTAATTTTTCTAAATTTTTTAGTGGCCCTGCAGGCCAGATCTGACCCCCAGCCGTATTTTGCCCATTCCTGGTCTAAAAGATAGGCTGTCCTCAGCCAGCAGTCCCTCACAGGCTTCTTTTGATGGGTGTTCCCCAAATGCATACAACACCACTGGGTTCAACATACAATATAGGGACAACTATTATTGTTGTCCCTATGTTTAAATGAAGAGCTGGAGGAGAAATGAGGTGGTTTGGACAATCACCACTGCTGCCAAGGAGATGTGAAGCTTGGGTTCAGCTTCTTCCTCCTCAGAGAATTCAAACCTGTAATTCACACGTCAGGAGAGCATCTGCTGAATCCTTGAACCCTCTTCCCATTCTATTGAATGTAGAAAGGAATGCAAGATTTATGAAGCTAAGAAAAGAGAACAGAAGACAGTATGTGACTTCCTGGTCAGTGGTTAAGACACTCATGTGTGAGGGAGTGCTATGATCTAAAAGGTAGGCTGTTCTTGTCCCTCCTCCAGGAAGGTTTAATGTTAAGTACAGAAGCAGTCTTGAGGGGATGTATGCATTTTGCTGCTACCTTAACTAAGATGCCTGAGGAATGGATTTGACATGCCCCTGTTCTTAGTGTTTCCCTGCTGACTCTAGTGCTAGATGATTCCCTCTTTAGCTTGCTGGCTGTTTTGGATCAGATTGAGATACCTAATTCTCCTCATACACTGTCTAAGGATACACTGTCTCCTCATACACTAATACGATGCCTAAAAGTTAAGTGTTAAGCAACTTGTACTAAATTTATTCAGCATGACAGAAGTACTCCACCTCCACCTGAGTGGAGTTTGTCTTCTGTTGCCAGGAGCTGGCTAAAGGAGTTTGAACACACTCACGTGCCATTAGTTGGCTGCAAAGTACATTTAGCAGCTACTGTCTTCCCCGAATGTATTTCATGCTCTGGCAGTATATGCTATAGTGAAACCACATGGTATTGCCAGAAGTGCATGGATGTACACATGCTCTGGTGGCTTGGTGGTGATACCTCTCTGTTGTCAGAACTTCTTGCTGCCAGACCAGTAAGTGTGGATAGATGGCTAACTACTGTATTGGATCTTGCCCAAGTGACTATACTCAGGGACTACAGTAGCAACACTGATCTCCAAATGTCCAAAACATCCTGAGATGGTGGCAAGTTCTTTTAGCTCCTTTCCAGGGCAACAGGAATTGGTTGCAGGTAATTGACATGTATCAGGTTGAGGTAAAATTGTCTCGTCAAGTGCAAAGCAACACAATAATGTTGATTTGCAAATAGAAGTGCTGCATATAAAGCAAATTCACCTGTAAAAACGTTTTATGCAATGTAAAAGGAAATATGACAACATTCTTTAGTTTTAAAAACGAAATAGATTTTGCCTAAGCAGTATGTTTTTCAGAGAAAAAATTAAGTTACATGCAATAACATGAAAACATTTGCATACAAAATGTTGATTTCAAATACAAAATTGTTCTTAAATTATAAGAATGTCATATGCATTTTAAAAGTTAAATTTTGGGGTTTTATGTTTTCTAATATCTGGTGTCACAAGATGTCACACGCTTTATTGGGTGATATACAAAGTAAGCAATGAATTTCTTAGTGTGGTTGTGCTATCCTGATACAGTCAGGATAGCCTTTATACTCTGTTTTTTTTCAGAATCATTTTATCTACCTATGTTGACAAACATTTTAAATAAAATACTATTTTTATAAAAATAATTGTAAAACAGGAATTGCAAACTAATTGCTATTAAAATAAAATTTCTAGTAAAATATTAGATCTTATGCCCATGATGGGTTAAAATTGGAAGAAAAGACCAATCATTTTTCCTAGAATAACATTTCTATATATTTTGTCAGCACATAGATACCAACACAATAGCTGCCTTGGATTCACTATCTTGGTGGAATAAATTGCAATTAAAAATGAGTTTGTATGCAGAGCATTTTCCTCAATGTTTTGTCAGTTTCACTAATCACCGTATTGTGGGATGACTCAGTTTTCTGAAGGCAGTTATCTGAAACTTCGATGAAAAGAATTTTCACTTCTGGTAAT
>NW_005842306.1:477158-491932 GCF_000455745.1 Alligator sinensis | reverse complement strand
CTTTCCCTTCTCCCTTCCCTCCCCACCCCCAGTCATCTGGGCTGATTAAAATGCTCTAGAAAGAGTCTCCTTAATAGTCAAACTGTTGCAGTTAAACTGTCATTAATATGCCAATTCAGCTTATTAAGTTACAAGCTGGGGATAAAACACCTTTAAATAAGCAATGGTGTAACAAAAGCATCCCAATCAATCTATAGATGATACACCACCAGTCATTGTTCTCAACCACATCCTCCTGGCCTCTACAAACAGCAAAGTAAATGGGTCTCAGAGGAAGATTCATCCAGCATATTGGCTGATAGAAGCATTCTTAACATATAGGGTGTTGGATCCTGTATTGAGCTCTCCTTTTTGTCTATTGGGGTCTCAGTATATTGAACCTATTCAGTCTAATCTTCCTAAGACTTATTAGCCTCCAGCACTAGCTCTTTCTTTGGCTTATGTAGAGGGCAGGGCACAGTTGTGCCATATAGACTTAACAAATTCAGAGATTCACAGATCTTTTCTAAGCAACAAAACTTATGCATCTCTGAATTAATTAGTTTATAAGGTGCAACTGTGCCCTGCCTTCTGCTGACTTCAGACTAACATGACTAATTACCTCTCTGGCTTTTGTGGCACACTTCCTGGACATAAAGTTTGCTTGTTACCTACTTGTGCACCAGATGTACTGCAGACACTTGGGTAGCTCAGTTTCTTTTCCAGACACCATACCTTATGATGGTCTGTGGTTTACAGTTTACCTTTCCAGTGACATGTGATAGTTCAAATTCCTGACATAATTTTGTTTTCCTTTCTTTATCTCTTGTGATACCTAGATTTAAGTAAAAAGAACAAACCTCCTATATACTTTTTCTTAGCTCAGTTTCTCTAGCACTCTGGATCGTTCTTTGAGACTAGTTTAGAATCCTCTACGGTTCCTGTCGCTGGTAGGTGTTGTAAGGCTTCGGTCCTTCTTGGGTCGGTGTCTTGTTCCCTAGCGATATCAGGGTGAGACCGCACCCTGGGGCCACCTAGACGGTTACGGGTGCTGCCCCTACTCACCTGCTATGTCTTTGATGTTGATTGATCGGGAGGCAGTCCCCGTCGGTGGTCCAAAAGGGGGCTAGACCCTGGTCTTTCTTCATGGGGCTCCAAACCTCCCCTTTACCCCACCCTTACCACATCTGTGGCCTGGGAAGATGCTGCTCCCTGCAGTCTTCCTTGGAACGATCTCTTCTCATCCATGCTACCTGCCTCTACCTGGGTTGGGTCCTTCCAGCCATCATTTTTTCCCGGGTCAATCCCTGGCCTCCGGATCACCTTTGGGCAAACTAAACCTGCCCCAGCCTGGGATAACAGTAACTTAGAATAACTCTCAACAAAACAAAAGGTATTGGGCGTCTGCTGACGGGCGCCTAGGATACTGGCTCATAGGATCCCTCTGACTAGGAGCTAATCACTCCTGTTCTCACCACCTGGTGGTACTTGCAACTTCCCCATAGGGCTCTGATGCAGCTGCTGCCAGCTCTTCCCTCTTCACCGGGCTACCCGCGGGACTCAGCTGTCGCTCATCCCTCCCCGGTCGCAGTACCTGAGTGCTCTGCTGTTGTGGAGGCTCCACTCGGACCTGTCATAGAGAACTGCTTCTCTCTGCTGTAGCTCTCTGGTGACCCTTGGCTCACAGAGCCCGGATTCCTTGCTCCGTGAGCCAGGCTTTCCCGGCTAACACTAGGGCTTCTTTCCCTGTGATCGGGGCCGTGGCTGCCTGCGTCTCCCGACTAGCATGCCACACCTCTCCCTCTGCCCAGCTGACTCTTCTTCCAGCTGCTCTTTGAGCAGCCCACATTCCTCCGAGGCCCCGCCCCCGGGGCTCGCCAATTCGCAGGCTCAGGCAGCTCCAGAACTGCCGAGCCTGCACCGGCATTTCTCTGAAGCTGCCACTTGTCTCCGCCTCTGTGGTAAGTATCGGGGCTCGTCGGGAGGTATCTGGGACTATGTTGGGGAGGCTTTTGCCTCTCCTTTCTCAGTTCCCTTCCTACATATAGCTGCTGCTTCAAGATACGAAGTTTGTCTTCTGCTCTCTCTGCCAGAATGGCCAGTAAGAAGTACTTCCTTTTATAACTCCCAAACCAAATTAGGAGTTATAATAATAATAATAATAATTGTAACAGCAACAGTTATTACAGTCATTTATCACAGATTTTACTCTTGTAGGACACAGCTCCGTACTCCTGTAAGTAGGCTGTTGCCACCAGGTGATGGGCAAGCCAGTGATAGCCTGTTTGCATTAAGCAAACAGTTACCTCAGGATGCAGTTGACTATTTTTTGCAGAGTAACTTTAGACTCTTATAATGAGGCTGTGTGTCATATCTCCGGTCTATTTTTCTAGGGAAAAAAAAAATTTCTGCATAGGAATTATGTCATTTGTAACCACTGCTTGGCAGCTGGTCCTGTTCAGTTTCATAGGCAATCAGACCTAACCAGGTGATATGTTGCTTAGTTACCAGCCCAACCATATAGAATCAATTTTCTCAGTTTGGCCACCTCATTTATTATGTCCATTAAGTTGCTCAGGCACACCTTTTCAAACATTAGTGAATCTAGTCCAAGTCAGATGGGCAGGTGCCACTCCCCTGTATATAAATCAAAACACAATAAAAGGTTGTTGTAAGACATGGCCAATTCATAAAATTGAGCTGGATTGCAGTAGTTGTACCTAGATCCCCTAGGTCTTCACATGGGAACTTTAAGAATGGAGGTAGAAAATGGGAGATCCCAGAAGATTTTCTCCAGTTTGTCCTCATGTTTAAAAAAATACCTTACATTCTTATTTGTACCTCATTCTGATGTTTTAGCATATACGTTCCAAGGAAACATCCTTTTAGAAATGATTTGTTTCAAGATTGACTGTTGAAAGAGCAACTTTCTCCTTTGTTTAAAGGAAATGGCTAATTTGGGCACAGTACCCACAACACACATACATAAATACTGAACTTTATACACAAATAGTTCTTTTAGTCAGTTGGCCTATTCACTTGCAAGTATGGGTCTTAGGACTGATATAGGTTTAGGTTGTATTTTTGAAAAAATAATCTACATTGCTTAACAGAATACTTTACGGGATAATCTGTTCTACAGTTACAAGACCAGAATTGAAGTTAAGTGCAGTTAGTATAAACTGAAATACATATAATGGTCCAAATTCATCACTAGTACAAGAAAGGTGCCTTGCATTGCCTGCTATATTTTTTCTGTTCCAGGTGGAAGTAGATTCAGTGATGGCTTCTTTACAACAAAAAAATTCAGGTACCATTCAAATACATTTTTCAATTTTTTGTACTCTTCTTATTCATGATTTCTGGTATATAAAACGTAGCTTATATAGACATTTAAAAAACTTGATCTAAATTAACAACAAATGAGTTGACTCAGTCTGCTGGCTAGAAGCTGGCTATAGAGAAAAAATAAAACTAACTGGTTTATTTTCATTATCCCAACTGATAGAAATTCAGGAAGTAAGCAAAATTTGCATTGGTAAATTATTATCATTATTTGACAGTGTCTGTTTAATGCTGTTCCATCATTTGGTGGTTGGGGAGATAAGGAGTAGTAGAATCTTCTCTGCGAGTCTTAATCTAGAAGCAAATAGGGAATTAGTTCTTTACTTGGATTTTTGTGTGGAAATGGGTACACCTGACCAACAAACAAACAAAACACTGTAGTGACACTCACATGGCTTTTTATATGTCCAGGTATTAGTTGGAGATTTATTTTACCTAGAAGGATGCCTTTTGATGTAGAGAAGAAACTCTGTGCACTTTAATAGTAGCAGATAAATTGCTATCACTAAAAGAACAATGAATGGGTGGCACTGTACTTCAGGAGTAATTCCATGAAAGGAAAAGTGTGCGTTTTATTCTTCTTGTCAGGTATGTTACTCTGAAACAGAAAAACATAAAGGAATGGCAGTCTGTCTTGCTTTTTTTAAGGTTTCACTTTCATAGTTATCTGATTGCATTGCTTGTGCAAGCAAGTTTAGTGCGATTTGACAACCTCTGTTAAAAAAATGCTTATAAAAAGCTCAGTATTTAAAAACAGCATGTCTTTGTAATGCTAGAAATTGAGAATTAATAGTTTTTTAATGTGTGATGCTTTCATAAAGTAACAATGAAAGAAGCATTGGGAACTTGTATGCTCATAGTTTAAAGTTTGAATTGAGACAGCAGATGGAGCTGAAGGACCTATATTTCTAAGCCACTATAAGAAGGTTAGGTTACAGAAAAGTTGTAAGAAAAGGAAAGCACAGAGCTCTTGTTATGTTGTTTTGTTTAGAAAATCCCTGGAGAATACAGTGACATTGTCCTTCAAAAATTATTTCAGCTGTGTGTAGTACTATGAGGAGAAGGATTAGACTTATGTGGGAATTGTGAATTGAAATTATTTTGGTGGAGATTTATGTTTTAAAACCTAGGATTTAGTATTTACATAGTAAAAAACCCTTTGCCCTTTCAGAAATACCATATAGTTAATTAGGGTAGAATTTAGAAAATAGGTTTGTATTCCAAGTCCTTTTTAGCCAATTGAAAAAAAAATCAGGTAAATTTATTTTAAAAAATGAGTTTTACATTTTCTTTAAGTGGCAGAACCAATACAGTGTAGCCGTGTACTTTTATTAGGAGACTCCTAGGAAACCATACCTGAGGCTATAGAGCATTTCAGAGAGATCACAGAGTGCTAGGAATGGGGCCAGATATATTATTTATGTAATATCCTCTACATCTTTATCCATGGAATGCAAGTGTTATTGACTTTGGCAAGACTCTTTGATCTGCTCTCCTAGCCCAAAGAACTACATTTGGCAACTAACAAGAATGAAATAAATGAAAAAAATATACAGAAGATTTATGCTAAAGAACGGTAGAAGAAAAAACGCTAAATGGAAATAGAATTTAAAATTAGACTGAATATTATCAACTTCTATTAGAATATTTCCAAATAACCTTTCACTTCAGAAAACTATTGTTTCCACGTTTTTCTCATATAACTTAATATAATCAAATGTTATATTGCCAGATTTGTGCATATTTGCAGGGGGAAATAAAACTGATATTATTTTCATGGGGCAGGTGTATTCACATTTTTCATCTTCCTAGGTGTGTTACTTGAAGAGTTTTTAAACCTTATGACTACAAAGAAGTCGGCTCAGTTGTATCATAGTGAAATAAGACAGATATTCACAGCTTTTGACATGCAATGTAAGTGCTTCTTCCCCATGGAATATTTAAGAGATTTTGGAGCAAATGTACAAAATACAGCATTAATGCAAAATAAAATGCGCTTGGGAATATTTAGGGCACTGCACAAGTGAAGTAAGTTAATGATAGCATTACAGGTAGCTGATTAACAGAGGCAGGGACAGGAGGCAGTTGAGGCCAGTAGCAGGTTACAGGGGTGTATGTATTTCACTGGATGCTCTCTAGCTGATGAAGAAAGTTCTTTAACTTTTCATATGTGCTGCCCACTGTAACTACCTTTATGCAGTGGTGAGCTTCACTCTGCTTACAGGTGCTCCCTCATATACTGGTCTTCTATTCCACTCATGCACCCATGCCACTTACTTTGCAAGTTTTTCTCCAAAAGGTGGATATGGATCTTTTATCCCTCTCCTAACTGACCCATGGGTGAGAGCTAAAGCAGAAAGATGTTCTCTGGTTCATTCCAGTGCTAGGTGTGGTGGTTCTTCTTTTCTGATGGATAGATTCCTCCTTTTCTTCTCCTTATCAAAGAAAAGAGCTTGAGAACCAGCAAGGCAGTGGGCATATAATATACCCACGATCCTTTTCTACACTATCTTCCTACTTCAGTTGAAACAGGAGCATGATTCACAAAGTGAGTGGAGTATGAAGTATAGGAAAGAGCCAGTCAAGCATCCTCTGTAGCCTTTTCCTCTGAACTGCATGTAGTAGCTTTAGAAGTCACCTTCCCCGCAAGAGACTAAGTGCAACAGCACTTAATTTTGCCCATTATATCTGGGTTTTGCCCATGATATCTCCACTTTGCTTCTCACTGGGCGCATCTACACGTGACGCTATGTCACCATAGCAACGTATTACAGTGACATAGTATCCACAGGCATCTACATATGACCCGCAGCTACTTGGCCATACCAACATGCTCCCTAAGTATAGTGCGCCACTACAGCGAAGTAGCTGCTAAAATAACTGCACTACACATATGGTGCAGTATGGGCTGTTACTGTGCTGTGATTTAGTACTTCCAAAAGGGAAGAGACACGTGCAGAGATGCCAATCCTGTTTGAGTTAGCCTTCTTTTTCAATGGGATTAGGAATTGTAAATGGACATTCTTTTCTCTTAGATGATGTCCTAATGTTACATATTCAGATGTGGACTTCAAATGAGTTGTGAAGGGAAAATTCATTTAAATACAACTGGAGAGCAGTTGTTAATTAGGAAATATGGCAAGAAAAGCTGAAACGTTGAAAATAACTTGTTATATTTTAAAGTCTCTATTTGAAAGCTTCCCTGGTATGAATCTGTTTTTAAAAACTAATTCATTATAAAATAAGATAAATATGGCTGTTGCTGTTTCTTTGAATAAAGTTCTTAGTAGTAGGCAGTGAATTGCCAGTACAAAAATCACTTTTGGATTGTTCCTTATTCTAACCCCTCTATATGCATGCTGGTACTTTCTTAAAATATTTGGTTTGCAATTACAATAACAACTTCAAAGAATGCATTTAGAGCCTCTGAATCTACTGCATAGACATATAAATATATTTAATATTTAGTTTTTGAGCAGGTATAAAACTTTTTAACGTCTTTATTTTTTTCTCATTGAAAAAGGTAGAGGATTTCTGACTTTGGAAGATTTCAAAAAGGCCTTCGATTCAGTTGCTCCAAAATTACCCAAAAGAATCATAATTGAAGCCTTCAGGTAAGTCTAACAGGAAGATCTCAGTTCTCATCCTTATATAACAGTCTTATTTATGTATTTGAACTGAGTGAAAATTGTTCTAGAATGGTAAGTTATGTTTCAAAGCAAAGGCAACAAGCATCAACACTTGAATATCAAGAGTATCCTTGTATGTATAAGAAAACATTCAAGGAAAAGGGATGTTTCTGTGTTTTGAATATACTGTACAGTCTGCTTAAGTAGTATGAAATGTGGAAAAACAATTGGTAGCCTACGATGTCTCTTTAGAAGTCCAGAAATACTCACTTTTGCATTATTCTGACTTGGAAACTGAGAGGAGGATTTCAGAGCTATCACAAGGGACTGTAGGAAAAAAAATTAAGTCTAAAAATATCTTACAAGCCAAAAGTTTAATTTACAAAGGTGACTTGGGTAATTTGGAAACTTTTCATTCTAAATATGCCCTCATAATTCAAAAGTATTTAAGGAATTCATATTTTAGGAGAGGCATCTCTTCTGTTCACTTCGACTGCACGTTTTGAATGATTTGGAAATGTCTGCTGCTCTTTGTGACTCGTCACACAATCCGAGTCCCAAGATTACATTCTAGTGTTATGAAAATGGACTTTTCTTTGAACTAATATAGTTCTCTATATAGTTCATTCCTAACTTCCTCCCCCCACCAAAAATTAATAAAAATGTTGCAGTAATAGTAGTATGCATTATATTGAGCATTAATGAATTTCCCATGTTTTCTTGCATACTCTCCCCCCTGAATAATGCACATATCTTGCTTTTGGGAAACAGAATGAAGAAAAAAAGATCTTTTCTTGAAAATTCCAGCAAGTATAGAATTTCACAAGGAAAACAGATAACTGCAGAAGGGGGTGAGCAAAATCCTGTGGCTGCTCAGTTAACCCCCATAGCTGCACAATGGGGCAGGTGCTCCTGGATGAGCCAGACTGCTTGGCACCTCTTCTCTTCTCGAACTGAGCTGGGTAGGAAGTCAGCAGCACCTGCCAGGTCAGCTGAGCATCTGATCCTAGCCAGCAGCACCTGTGGAATCAGCTGAGGGTCCTCCTCACTCAAATAGAGGGGCTGGGCATGTGTTTCTGGCTGTTCACCCAGCTTCACTTGATAAGAGCAGAGAAGCCAGGCAGTTCAGAAATAGGCTAACAGTGACATACTGTTGCAGCTGAAGTGCCCGACCCCTCTTTACACTGGTTGGGCATCTAGTAGTACCTGAGATCCCACTCAGCCAACTCAGGGCCTACCCAGTTGAAGAGAGGCCAGGTAGTACCATCTCAGCCAGCAATGTCTGCTAAAGGCCCGATTCTTCTGGAGCCGAACTGCCCAGCCTTGTGCTCCAGCCGAGCAGGCCCTCAGCTGAGTTGGTAGGAACTGCTGGCTGCCCACCCAGCTTAAAGAGGGACAGTTAGGCTCCTGCAGAATCAAGCCTTCTGCCCCCTACATTTCCTCATTTATGACATGAACCTCAATTTTCAGTAGCTAACTTTCAGTAAAAAAAAAGGTGTGTGTCATGTTCAAGTATATAGTATGTCTATTTGATACCTTTTGGAATCTATTTGTAGATTAGTTAAAGGTGACTATCACAGCAGAGCAGGAATCAGTCGCATCTTCAGAGTATCATAGAATCAAAGGACCGGAAGGGACCTGTAAAATCATCAAGTCCAGCCCTCTGCCCTGAGCAGGAGGTTATATTGGCCTCAAACAAGCTCAACAAGGTGTTTATCCAGCCTCCTCTTGAACACCTCCAAGGATGGCAACTGCACCACCTCTGCTGGGAGCATGTTCCAGATTCTAGATACCCTTACAGAACGTTTTCCTTATGTCCAACCTAACTTTTTGTTTAATTAGCTTGTGCCCATTGGTCCTCGTCCTACCAAGGAGTGCCTTTCTGAACTGTTGCTCCCCTAGATCTTGGTGCTCACCCTTGACATACTTGTAGGCAGCTATCAAGTCACCTCTTAGTCTTTTGCTCAGACTGAACAAGCCCAGTTCCCGGAGTCTCTCCTTATCAGGCCTATTCTCCAGGCCCCTAATCATACAAGTGGCCCTTCTCTGTCCCCTTTTGAGCTTATCCACATCCTTCCTGAAGTGCAGTGCCCAGAACTGGACACAGTACTCCAGCTGTGGCCTCACCAATGCCAAATAGAGAGGAAGGAGCACTTCTTGAGATCTGTTCACAACACTTTGGCTGATAATTAAAATGGGGTGGAGGACATATGAGTGGAATGACTCAGGAGTAACTAGTGTGTTGAAAGACCCTCTTATCTTTCTGCATTAAATATTTAACATGTCACTGTAGGGGCAATTATTTAAAAACAAATCTTTTCAGGGATTTTTTTTAAAGGGTAGAGTTCATTGCAAGTATGTGTATAAAACGAGTTATCAGACTGAAGTAAAGCTGAGCTATTTGAAAACCACAGACGTTTTTTATGGTACATCTTATGTTACAGTAAGAAAGAATGCAACAATCCCTATTATTATAAAAAGAAAAGATATATATTGTTAATCATGCCTTGAAATTTTTTGAAAAAGCTGCTTTTTGTGTTCTTCATTGCTGTTATTTTGGAGACATGGAACACAAGTGAATGATTATATATAGCCAATGCTGGCTTGAGGCAGCGGCCCTTAAGGATGTTTCATTTAAGGTTTTGTGTTTGGTATATGAAGTAGCTAATGCTTGATTGCTGTAATTGCTTAAAATTCTTCTTTTGTTATATAACAAACATGTATGGACTTCTTTAACATCAATATTGGGTAAAGTAAATATTACTATTTTTAGTATTTTATTCTGTGCTTCTTGATATACTATTTTGTTGTTAGTTTTATTTTGAGACATATTAAATACAGTGAAAAGTGTCTCAGAAACTGTAAAAGCCAGAAACCTACTCAAGCCAGAAAATTTCTGTCCTAGTATGCCTTAGTGGGAATTCAGGATATTCAGTCTGTATAAGTTGGAAACTGTCTGATGGGGAAATGGAAAGAAAGGCAGGTTTCTAGCTTTTACTGTTTCCTTCTTTGACTGGTTTCACTGTCCTGTGGTGCTTTTTTGGCAGCAGGGATGTGCCAACCTGCAAGCTGCCCCTGCTTGCTGGTGCTGCCAGATCTCTGTTGCTGCTCAAGCTGCAGCAATGGGGAAAGAACAGCCTGCAAACTACCTCTGCCGTGGCTGATTGCATGGAGGTAAGGGTGACGGAGTTCCCTGCAAATGGCAGCAGGATCTGATTGGGCAGTGTAGACCTGCTGCGCCCCATTAACCTCTGCTGTTGGTTAGAGGGAGGCCCAGCTCCACAAGAAAAGTGTGTGAGAGAGAGAGAGAGAGAGAGAGGAGATGGGGACCTGACCTGCAGGCAGATATAGCCAGCTGAATGAGAGCTTAGTCCTCCATGCCACCCTAACCTCCTCTCCATCTCCCCCACCCTCTGCCCTCCCTGGTCCTCCCATTCTAGTGATTGGTGGTACCCTCTGCCCTCCCTGGTCCTCCCATTCTAGTGATTGGTGGTACTGGGCAGGGGGTTGCACTCCCCAACTGGTAGGCAGGCTATTAGGGTGCCAGCAGGAGAGAACAGCTCTGCTCCTCTTGTAAGACAGTAACCCATCTAAGCTGGAACTTTTTCCTGTTCTGGTGCAATTCTGTCTTCAACAGGTTTCACTGTGTATTCACACTTGGCTTTACATTGTTAGTTTCTAAGTCTGTTGGGCCTAGTCCTACTTCCAGTGAAATCAAGATTAGGTCTCTCACATGGCAGAATATAACAGAATGGGTGTGGAAAGAACAAAGTCTTCTAGTGCGGCATTTCATTGCTGAAGTAAAAGGTAGGGTATCATGCTTTTTTTCATTGATATATAACACCCACGTTTTAACACTGAATAGCTGGAAAAAGTACTTCGTTGTATATTTTTCACATCATGAAGGACAATGTCATAAATTGTAGTCCTGACTGTAAGGTATAGCAAAACATAGTGATCAAGATGTGTCATGCTGCGGCATTGGCAAGTAATACATGTATTAATTTTTTGTATTTGTTAAAATGATATGATATTTGTATTATACTCTTCTCTAAGGCCACTGCCTCAAGCCTTTCTCGCTCAAATTTAAGTTGGCTATCCTCTTGGACTGCAATTCATAAGATTATTTTTTACCTAATTCCAATTGCATAGGACCAGATTTTACCACACTATGTGAGTAGCAATTTATTCTGTTAATACCCCCAACTGAAATCAATAAAGTAAACCTGTATTCTAAGGACTATCTTAATCTTAAAGTATCATGGCTAAAAGCTACAGTAAATCAAAAGATAGAGTAAAGCCATGGATAAATGTGCTAAAGACTGAATATATTTGCCAAAAGAATCAATACAGTTACACCACAAAATCCAGATGCCATATATACTCATCTGGAAAAATAAACAGAGCAACATATGATTTCATATACAGTTTTAAACATTCTGTTTTTTCTTTATCCCCCCTCTTTAATGAAAGATCAGAATTGAACTCTCTGGGCTAGATTTAATGTTAAAAGCAAATGTAAATTGCTCTGTATTTTTTTATAAAATCAGTTAAAGCAGGACTAGGTGTAAGGTGTATGGCAGTTGATGTTTTGATGACTAAGAGGAGGGAATTCAATGACAAAATTTGTTTAGACTGGAAAAAAATAACTTAATAAGTATCTTTGGCTAGGTATAGACATTCAAAAAACCTGAAATGGAATCAATCTTAAGTTACACTTTTCTGTAAGCAGCATAATTTAGATTGGTAGTTAACAGAACACACATTCACCCTTTGGTGGAGGGGCAAATCTGAGACTAGGTTCTGCCATTTTTAAATGAGTCTATGAATGCCGGACTTGTTCTGTTATGGGTATAGACCAGTTTCCCATCACTTATACTGGTTAAATTCTGTACCTGGCCTTTGAGTCTACATGAAATTATCATCTTAATAACTTTTCTTTCAACTGATTTCTTAATTTGTATGGCTACAAATTCAGAGATTCTCTCTCTAAACCAGTGGTTCTCAACCTTTTTAGATTTGAGGCATGCATCAGAAAGTGCCAACTCTTGGTTTTTTTGTTTTGTTTGTTTTGTTTGTTTTTGTTTGTACACACACTACAAAAAATAATAATAGGGAAATTCTTCTGTTGCAAAGAACTAAAAAAAGACTACAACATAGCAGAATGTTTTTACACTTTGGAATCCTTTATGGAATCTCAGGGCACCTATACACGAGCAACAATTAATTGAGTCTGCTGGAGCATGGTAATTGCCACGCTCCAGCATACTCCAGAGTCTTGTGCATCAGCATCCCTGTGCTTACAAATGGTGGTGAAACTATGGTGGGAGGAGCTTTATCTAAAGCTCGTTTGACAAGCTTTAGATAAAGCACCCCTGCCACTGTTTTTAAGTGTGGGGATGCTGATACATGAGATATTCCAGGCACTTTAATTCAACCGGCTCTTAGAGCCTCTCTAATTAAAATCCCTCCCCCACCACACATTCTCAGAGCACATGTATAATCACCCTCAGAATTTATCCTGTGAATCATGTTTGTACCCCTAACAGTGCAAACATTGTGTGGCACCCTGCAGCACCCTTGAAAGGATCTCAAGGCATCTCCAGGTGTCGTTGTACCCAAGTTGAGAATCACTACTCTAAACCATTTCACATTCTGTTGGGTCACTGCAAATTATATAAGGGTGTAGTGTGGAGATTTAAGATTTTTCTTATAAATTAAATGAAGTAAAAATGGTGTAAAAGTCACTGAGACTGTTTATGGTGGAGCAAGACATGCACACGCACACTGTTTAAAAAAAATTAAGGACCAGACTTTTAATGCCCATTTGGACTCTCTGGTTATGACACGGAGCAGGGCAAATTTTTCCTGCTGAAGAATAACTCTCTCAATGTATTATTTTTAGTAGAAATTAATAAAAGTTCATTAGTCACCTAAGCTATACAAAGCTTAGAGAGGTGTAGGTGTGTGTGTGTATAGTCTTAACTCTATTGAAAGCCATGGAAATTTTTCCACTCAATTTAGAAGTTTCAAGATTTCATCCCAGACATGCAAGGCATGTGTTTATAATGTCAGGTATTTCAAAATAAATTAATTAAAAGCTAACTTCAAAAAAAAACAAACAAAAAAAAACAAAAAAAACAAACAAAACAAAACAAAAAAACACACACACACGTTGATCACATACATTGTCTGGCTTAAAAGTAAACGATAACTAAAAAAAAGGAAAAGAAAAAACTAACAATTTTTAATGTTAAGAATTACACTTTCAAGTCCAGATGTAACTTTTAAACCCTCCAAAGTGTATGTAACCATACCTACAGAATGTTCATGCTAAGATAATGAAAATACAGGTTTTGAACATAGTTACGCGATTCTTCATGTACAAAACTGCTACTATAAAGATGCTTACATATTTCGTGCTACTTTCTATATGCCTGATGCCTTAAACTGCTTAGATTTCAATTTATAGTTTTATTACTATCAAAATGCAGTTTAAAACTTTAGTATGATGAATATAGACACTGGATTATGAAGCAAAGAGTACTTTTCAAACTTACCTATGTGAAAATTGACAGTTAATACCAATGCGTCATTTTAGTACTGGGCATAAGGCATGTTTCTGAATGTGAAATAATGAAAAAAATAGATCAAATTACTTAAATTTGTGGTAGAACTTCACCATTGGGTGGTGCTAAATGCTCTGTTTGAAAAAAAAAAAAAACAACTGAGGAATGCAGTAGATTCAAAAGTTTTACTAAATATAGTGCATAGTTTTGTTTAGTTAATTTTTATCTGATCCCATTTCTTTCAACTGTCTGAATTACAGGCAAATAATGTAAAGTTCACATAAGGTTTACAAATAAAAGTTATATTTGATCATGTTAATTAATCATAGATTGTGTGCAAATAATATAGTAGCCTTTCAGATACATTAGGCAAAATGCGTATTAGATGCTTCATTACGTACGTGGGACACCTAGTTGAAAAGCGAGTATTCCATGATAATGATAGCCATTCACTGCATGTAAGTTGTAGCAGTATCTAGTAGAGGTGCGCCGATATATCAGTCCATATTGGATCAGCACCAATAAAAGGAAAATTGATATTATCAGCAATCGGCTTTTTTTGGCCAGCATAGTCGATAATGTCACTGTCACGGCAGGGTCTGGCAGGAGGGCCGTGATCTCCTCGAGGTCCCTCGCTCCGTGTCAAGGCCGGCCCAAGGCACCCTCTTATTCTCGCCCACCACGTCTTGCTGGTAAATATAAGGTTGGGAGGCTGCCTATGACTCCCTGGGCACGGCTACTTGGGACCTCTGTCCCCGCGGTTCTTCCGGACTCCTGTGGTCTCCCGGTATGACGGGTGCTCCCCAGGCACCCTAGCCTTATGGGCTGCGCGTGGCTCCTACCAGCCCCCAATACCACGCCCCAAGCCTCGCTGATGTACCAGACGTTGGTCTGTCAAAATACACGCCCGCTTCCTCGGGTCCTCTCCTGTAATCTAGCCCACTCCGGGCTCTCTCCAATACCCAGCTCCTCGCTGGGACGCTCATCAAGCCCACTCTGGGCCTTCTCTAAAAGTGTGGTCCCGCTCAGGGACCCTCTAGCGGGTCTCCGGTCCTTCAGGCCAACCGCACAGGTGCCCTCTCTGATCCAGGCTCACCATGCCACTACTCCCCGTCCCCTCGGGGGCAACCGCAGCACCTTGCCTCTGTCTGAGGGGTGTTGCTGCACTAGCCTACGGCCGGGCTCGCTACGCCCGTCTTGGGCTTCTCGATATGGCGCTCCCCCTCTTCGGGGCTCGCCGTGGCCCCCCTTT